>NC_079352.1:1467500-1692500 GCF_029582105.1 Oenanthe melanoleuca | reverse complement strand
GATGTGCCAGCTCCTCTGGCTGCTCCTCTCAGGGCTGAGTAAAACCAAACACAGAAGCACATTGAGACCTCAGACTCCTGCTGCCAGGGCAAGAGCTGCCATATCCTGGCTAATTAAGTCCTTGTTAGGATTTTGGCCTGAGTGCTGGCTGTGGCTGCAGCCAAAGCAGCTCTGTGTGCCCAGCCTGGGTCCCTGCACAGCCACATCTCCTGCTGCCATGGAGGCTCCAAAGAAAATGAGCTGAGCTGGTGTTCAGCAGGGCCCTGGGCCTTGCAAATTCCTTGTCCTGGTCCCTGTGTCAGTGTGGCTCCCCCAGGGATGCTGCATCCCCCTTTGTTTTTGGCAGGTGGGCAGCCTGGGGGGGACTTGTGGCATTTCCCAGCTCCCCCAACCCATATTCCCTTCCCTGGCTGCTCAGCTGGAAGTGCTCCCTTTATCTTCTTCCACCTCTTTTAGGGAGAGAGATTTTGGATGAGAAACTCCAGTGTTGGTGTTTACAGTGGCTCAGAGTTTGGGAGCCTGTGGGGTCCCCCTGCTTGTGGGGTGGGATGGGTGGTGACCCCACCAAGGCAGTGTTAGGGATCCAGGCTGGGGGAATGTTTTATTCCCAGGGATGAGCTGTACAGCTCTGATGCAGCCTGAGGCACCCCAGCTTTCCCCTGGCTGATATTTCAGATACTCAGTGCTGGCAGATACTTCCCTCTCAGCATCCTCCCAGCAGCTGCTGGCTTGGCTCCTGATTTCTGTGCTAACTGAGCAAAGCCCTGGGATGCTCCAAACCCAGCACCTCACCCAAGGCTGGGCTTTGCTTTTTGTGCTGCTGCTGAGGGGCAGGAACAGCCCGGGGGAGTTTTCCCTTTTGTTCTGTGCCCCTGTTTGGTGGCTGCATGGGAATAAACCCCAGCTGGGAAAGTGCCTGTCTGCAGGTCCTGCAGGCGCCCGGCAGGGCTGGGGGGGCTCTGCAGGGTCAGCCCCCCCTGCCAGGACACCCCAGCTCCTTTTTCCCTGCCAGGCAGGGCTGCCAGCACCTCTCACAGGCCGTTTTCACAGGGCTTTGCAGAGCTGTGTGGCAGCAGGGAGGCTCCTGCCCAAGTTTCCTTGGAGAGCAGCAGCCAGGAGACGCTGCTGGAGAGCTCCAGGGCCCCTCTGGGCTTCAGGGTGGGAAAAGTTTCCAAACAGCCATGGATCCATCAGTTTAGGAGGCATTAGGGCCTTAAATTAAAGGTTTGTTTTTTTTTTTTCCTTTTTGGTAAATGGATTTTTGCTTCCATGCATTTTTTATGAGCTTTGAGGCTCTGTGTCCTTCCAGATCCCCCTCTCAGTATCCTCCTTCTTGCTGTTATCTAGCAGCCTAAACCATGTTATAATTTACTTATTCCTCTCCTTTTCTAATGCTCCTGTTCTTTATTATCCCCAAGGTGGGAGCTGCTGCTCCCCAGGCTGTTTGGGACCATGGATGTGTGGTTTTGTGGGTGCAGGAGGGAAGGTGTCACCCTGAGCCCATCCTCCCCTGGCTCAGAGCTTCCCCCTCTCTCTCCCTGCTGTGTGAGGCTGGAGCAAAGTCCTGGTGTGCAGGAGGGGCTGTGTGCACACTGAGCCTCTGGGGCTGCTCAGCTCCTCCACGTTTCACCCACTGACCTTTCCAGCCAGCAATTCAAGCTGAAATCCCCATTTTCCCTGCTCAGGGCACAGAGGGCTGCAGCACACACCCTCCCACTCCTCAGACAGGGAAGGGGTTTGATTCTTGGCATTGTTCTCTCTGTTCTTCTTGCTCTTCTGAGCCATCTGTGCAGGGATATGTTTGCTGTAAGCTGTGTTTCCATGTGTGCTCTGGAGCTGGGGCTCTTGGAAAAGGCTGGTTTTGGGAAAGTGAAATGCTGAGCACTTCTAGAACAGCATCTTTTATGTTCTCCAGGCTTGGAAAACATTGGAAAATATTAACAAGCAGTTGGAGCTTGTTAAATGCTGGGAAATGTGGCACTGTGGTTTCTGGGCCCAGGTGTGCTGGCCATCCTTGCCAAGGCACCTTTGAACTTTTTCTCCTTAAAATAGGAACAGAAAAAATGTCAGATGTGGATGTTTGTAACAACAGCCTCAGGGTGATATAGACTTGCTCATTTTCCAGGATTTTAGGTTCCTCAGTGCCTGTTCCAGGTTTTGAAATGGGATTTCACCCCAAAACCCAGGCTGTGCTGGTGGGAAATGCCATCCCAGCTCAGCTGCCATCCAGCTAATTGTTTTGTTGTGCTGTGGAGTTTTATCACAGGGCTCTGGACATTCCCATGTGGCTGTTGACTGGGATCTTGCTTTGCCAGGAGCTGTCAGGATGTTGTAACTTTGCCCAGGCAGGGAATGGCTGCTCAGTGACTCACAGGCTTTGGGATGGTGTTACCCTCTAGTGGCCTTTGGGGAGGGAGCTGGGAGTGGCTGCTCCCAAAAACGAGCTGCCTGCTGGGCAGGGAGGCAGGGATGGTGTTTGCCATGGAGGGTTTTACAGCAGCAGTTGGCCAGATCCAGATCCCAAAGGGCTGGGTCAGGCTGCAGTGGGTGACTCCTGCTTTCCCTGTGGAATCCCAAATCCTGCTCTGCCTGCTCTGGGCTTCACTCCAGTGCTGTCTTCTCTGCTGTTTTCTCTGCCCATTTTCTGCCTGGCACAGCCCAGGTGAGTTCCCAGGTTAAAGATTGATCTCTCAGCTCCAGGTGTGCTGGCTGAGGTGCCCAGCAGTGACTCTGTGCTTGGCCAAAGTGCACTTGGATGGGGGTGATGGCTCCACTTGTGTTGCCTGGGTGCTCCCAGGATCAGATAAACTCCCTGGTTACCCCTGGCCAAGACAAACCCCTCAGGGATGGCCTCTGGCAGTGAATAGAGAATAAAAAACCAGATAAAAGCAGTGACCCAAGATCCTTGAGCTGACCCCACTCCTCTTTGTTCTGCTCAGAAATTGCATCTCCCAGCTCCATCCCTTTCCAGACCAGTGTCCCTCTCCTGCCTGTCCCTTGTGCCAGAGTTCTTCTGCCCCATTCTTGCCCATGATTTTACAGGGATGATCCCCAGCCCTCTCCCATCTCCATCCCTTGCTGCTCCACCCATTGATAGTGGCACCTGCCTTCTGATTCATCAGAAAACCACTTCTTCTGGGGATTTCACCCACTGCAGTGTGCTCTGACCCTTCTGGGCTGCTCATTGAGCTGGCAGAGTGACACAGGGGATGTGCCAGGGCATGGCCACATCCTTTCTGGAGGCTTTCAGCAAAACCCTTTCCAGATCTCAGCCACCTGAGCAATCAGCAGTGCTGCTGGGGTTCTTGCTCAATAGTCCTGCAGTACCTCTGGGCCCTTTGTATTCCAGCTGGGAGATTTTCCTTATCTTTATCCTCCCAGCAGCTTTGCCTCTGTGTTTTATGGTCAGGAATGCTGGAGGGACTGTGCACTAATGCTTGTGGGGGTGATAGGACTGAGTTTAACCAAGCCAGGGCACGTTGGGAAGTGCTGGTCCAAGGAGCAAGAGCCTGGAATGCCCTGGATCCCAAAGGGCTGGGTGGATTGCCAGTGCCTGAGGGAGGTGGCAGCAGGCAGTGGCAGATGGTGGCTCCCACACCCCCGGGGTGAGTTGCCCACCCTGGTGTTGCCTGTGGCACAGAGTGATCTTTGGTTCCTGTGCCTGGGAGCTCTTCTGGTGCCTGCTCTGAGCTGCTGCTGCCCTGGCAGGCAGGATCTGGGGATTTCCTGGTTAATGAGCTGACCTAATTACCTGCTGCCAGTGCCCTGCCAGCTGCCCCAGCCCTGCAGTGCCCAGTGGCTCTGCCTCCTGCCCACAGTGCTGCCCTGGGAGGGGGTTTGCTCTCCCTTCTTTGGGGCTTTACCCCAAAACAACCCAGTCCATTTATTCCTGCTCTCCCTGGGTGTCTGTGCAGCCCCAGCTCAGGTGTGGGGTGTGAGGATGAGCAATTCCCTCTTTGGCTTTTCCTGGGCATTGCCCAGGGGACTGGAAGTGACATCCCAGATTTTGGACACACAAGGGGCAAATCAAGGAGGGCTGCTGGCCTTAATTTCTTCTTCTTTTTCTCCCCCCTCAGGTCAATGTGATGGCTGTGAGCATCTGCACCAGGGAGGCCTATCAGTCCATGAAGGAGAGAAACATTGATGATGGGCACATAATTAACATTAACAGGTGAAAAAGGGGGGCTGGGATCAGGGATTCCTGCTCTTCCTGCAGCACAGAGAGGATTGAAGCACTGGCTGGGGTCAGCCATGGGGTTTGCTCCTCCTCCCTGCCTTACAGGAAGGGTTTAAGCACTGGAGTTTGGAGCTTGCTGTGGGTGCTGATGGGGTTTTCTTGGGGTGATACTTCAAACTTAATCTTTGCTGGTCTAAAGCAAGGAATAACCCAAACCAAGGAGAAAAGGAATGATCTAAACCAGGGAGAACAGGATAATCCAAAACAGGGGGAAAAGGATGATCCAAACTAGGGAGAAAAGGATAGTCCAAAACAGGGGGAAGAGGAATAACCCAAACCAGGGAGAAAAGGATGATCCAAACCAGAGAGAACAGGATGATCCAAACTAGGGAGAAAAAGATGATCTAAACCAGGGAGAACAGGATGATTCAAACCAGGCAGAAAAGGAATAATCCAAACCAGGGAGAAAAGGATGATCTAAACCAAGGAGGAAAGGATGATCTAAACCAGGGAGAAAAAGATGATCTAAACCAGGGAGAAAAGGATAATCCATACCAAGAAGAAAAGGAATAATCCAAACCAGGGAGGAAAGGAATAATCCAAACCAGGGAGAAATTGAATAATCCAAACCCGGGAGAAAAGGATAATCCATACCAAGGAGAAAAGGAATAACCTGAACCAGGGAGAAAAAGATAATCCATACAAGGGAGAAAAGGATGATCCATACCAGCAAGAAAAGGAATAACCCAAACCAGGGAGAAAAAGATGATCCATACCAGGGAGAAAAAGATGATTTAAACCAGGATGGTATCAAGCACTCCTGATGGGGCAGGGCTGAAGTTTGATTTCTGGAGCTGGCCAGGAAGTTTTAGCCACGTCGAGAGGGCCTGTCTGCTCGCCGTGCCAGCTCTCAGGGGGTTTGTTGTGACTCTCTGAGCATGCTGCAGCTCCCTGCCAGCTGCCAGCAGCGTCCCCTGTGCTCTGTCCCCAGCATGAACGGGCACAGCGTGGTGCCCCAGTCCGTGGTGCATTTCTACAGCGCCACCAAGTACGCGGTGACGGCGCTGACCGAGGGGCTGCGGCAGGAGCTGCGCGAGGCCAGGACCCACATCCGAGCCACAGTGAGTGCCAGGGCTCAGGGGGCAGCCAGGGGAGGGCCAGGAGAGTGCTCAGCACACCGGGAATGATCAGGAGATGCTCTGGGAAACGTCGCTCTCTGTGCCGGGGAAGGGATTTTTTTTGTCCTGGTTTGGAGGACAGGGGTCTGCCAGGAAAGGCAGGAGCTTCACAAATGGAGAATGTAAACCCCTTCCTCAAATTATTGTGATTTTGAAATTAATGGGCTCTCAGGCAAAGATATGGGAATTAGGAATAGCAGTTTGTCCTGGTTTGGGGGATAGGTGTCTGCCAGGAAAGGCAGGAGCTTCACAAATGGAGAATGTAAACCCCTCCCTCAAATTATTATAATTTTGAAATTAAGAGCCTCTCAGGCAAAGATATGGGAATTAGGAATAACTGTCCTGCTTTGGGGGATAGGTGTCTGCCCAATAAGGGCAGAAACTTCACTTTGAAATGAAGAATGTAAACCTCCTCTCTCTAAATTTTGAGATTAAGGGGCAAAGATATGGTAATTAGGAATAACAGTTCTTCACTAGGAAAATTAAACTAGAAATGCAGTGTTACACAGAACAATCCCAGCCCTGCCAGAGTCAGAATCCAAGCTGACACCCGTCAGTCAGTCAGGGTGTTGGCACAGTCCCATTCAATGGTGGCTGCATCCTCCTGCAGGGGCAGATGTGGTTCAGCTGGAGCAGTGCTCCTGGAGAAGGTGCAGTTTCCTCTGAAGCTCCAGGGATGATGTGGAGAGGTCTGGCTTTCCTCTGGGATCCAGTGGGAAGAAGGTTCCTTGGTGTCCCAAATGTCAGTTTTTATCTGGGTAGGAAAGGCTTGGCTGCTCCCCTGGCTGGAGCATCTCCCAGTGGGATGATGGAATTTTATCAGTCATGCCCTGGGACTCACTGGCCATGAACAGGAGATATCTCCTGGAGGGAGGATGGGCTGTGGGAAGATAAAGATGATTGTCCAGCTGGTTTAAAGATGGCCCATGAGCAGATAATGTGTGCCAGGAGATCAGGGGCACTGCCCCACCCTTCAGCAGATGTGACAGAATTCACATTTCTGGCCACATCAACCCAACACAAGTGGACAGTTGTTTGTTGGGGGGATCACTCAGCTGGGCTGGTTGTGCTCACTCAGAGCTTTTCCATGTTTTTCTTTGCTTCTCTGTCCCTCTGGGGTGGAAAGTACCTGCCACAACAATCATTAAAGCAAGGTCTGCTCACTTCAGCTGTTCCCTTAAAAAATGGGTGGGAAAAGAGAGTAACAGAAAAACAATTTTTTAAAAAAAATTTATTTTACTGAAGGGGAATTACAAATCCTATTAGGATGTGCTCTGCTTTTTTCCAGTGTATATCTCCAGGACTGGTGGAAACAGGATTTGCTTTTAAACTTCATGATAATGACCCTGAGAGAGCTGCTGCAACCTATGAGAGCATTCGGGTAGGACTTGGAGGAATGGAGACAGAGGGAAGTGGCTCTGGTTCTAACTGAAGTCTTGCTCCTGGCTAATGGTTCCAGAGAGTGCCCAGTGCTCTCCAATCTCAAACCTCAAAATTTCCACTGGTGTGTAAATACCAGTAGGTTTTCATTTGGGTTCAGTTTCCAGCTCCTTGTATTTTCCCTTTTATTTTGATGTTCTGTAAATAAGTGTCAGTCAGCTTTGCCACTTTGCAGGCTGTGACTCCTTCATTGCAGAGAAGATGGAACAAGAGGTGCCACAAGGAGAAGTGCCGTCCTGAAGGTGGCACAGGATTTCCTGTGGGAATTCCTGATAAGGATGGCATTGCCTGACCTGGCAGAATTACGGTGCCAGCAGTGAGATTATTCACAGCAATCCAAGAATTATCAGCACCAGGCACATCCTTTGTTAAATTTTTTTTTCTGGACATGCCCAGTGGCACTGTGTGACCTCAGAATGGATGGGCAGGAGAGGAGGGGAGCTTGGTGTGGTGCCTTTGACCCAGAGCCCCTTTGCTGTCTTGCAGTGTCTCAAGGCTGAAGACATGGCCAATGCTGTCATCTATGTCCTCAGTGCCCCTCCTCATGTACAGGTAGGCTGGGGCTGAGCCTGGGGGGGCCTGGCCTGGCTGATCCAGCTCTGCATCAGCTGGGAGCTCAGGGAGCCTGGGCTGGGAATTAGCAGGGATCATGTTTGTTTATGCTGGTGGGGTCACTCTGGGATGTCACTGCTGGGGCTCTGGGGCTGATCAGGGTGTGGGGTCACTCTGGGATGTCACTGCTGGGGCTCTGGGGCTGATCAGGGTGTGGGATCACTCTGGGATGTCACTGCTGGGGCTCTGGGGCTGATCAGGGTGTGGGGTCACTCTGGGATGTCACTGCTGGGGCTCTGGGGCTGATCAGGGTGTGGGGTCACTCTGGGATGTCACTGCTGGGGCTCTGGGGCTGATCAGGGTGTGGGGTCACTCTGGGATGTCACTGCTGGGGCTCTGGGGCTGATCAGGGTGTGGGATCACTCTGGTATGGCACTGCTGGGGCTCTTCACATCCCTGTGGATCCAGCAAAGGCTGAGCTGGCTCTGCCCCCAGAGGGTGCTGGCACTGCCCAGGCTCCCCAGGGAATGGTCACATTCCCAAGGCTGCCAGAGCTTCAGGAGTATTTGGACATCACTCTCAGGGTGGGATTTTGGGGTGTCTGTCCAATATCAGGAGCTGGATGATCATTGTGGGTCCTTTCCAACTTGGGGTATTCTGTGATCCCATGATCCCAGGAAAGGGTGTGAGGGATGGGGGCATGCTCTGCCCTTTTGGATGGTGCCATCTGAGATTTGCTGAGTCTTGGCTTCTGCCAGTTGCCAAATGACTTTTTGGCCCTGTTCCCCCCCAGTGTGAGATGCTGCCAGAGGGACTCTCCTCCTGAGAAACAAGGAACCCTTGGCCAGCTCTGGGCTGGAGGCAGGAGGAGCAGAGTTCCTGTAGTGAGAGCAGACTTTGATCACAGAGGCTCCTCAGTGTCTTGTGAACTCTGCTCCCTGCAGCAGGACCTGTCCCTGGCACTGCATCCTGGGGCTTCTCTTGGCTTAAAAGGATCCCAGTGCAGGGTCCCTGTACAGGATATCCCAGTACAGAATCCCAGTGCAGGGTCCCAGTACAGAGTCCCAGTGCAGGGTCCCTGTACAGGATATCCCAGTACAGGATCCCAGTGCAGGGTCCCAGTGCAGGATCCCAGTACAGGATCCCAGTACAGAGTCCCAGTGCAGGATCCCAGTGCAGGATCCCAGTACAGAGTCCCAGTACAGGATCCCAGTGCAGGGTCCCAGTACAGGATCCCAGTACAAAACCCCAGTACAGGATCCCAGTACAGGATCCCAGTGCAGGGTCCCAGTGCAGGATCCCAGTACAGGATCCCAGTACAGAGTCCCAGTACAGGATCCCAGTGCAGGGTCCCAGTGCAGGATCCCAGTACAGGATCCCAGTACAGAGTCCCAGTGCAGGATCCCAGTGCAGGGTCCCAGTACAGAATCCCAGTACAAAACCCCAGTACAGGATCCCAGTACAGGATCCCAGTGCAGGGTCCCAGTACAGGATCCCAGTGCAGGGTCCCAGTACAGAATCCCAGTACAAAACCCCAGTACAGGATCCCAGTACAGGATCCCAGTGCAGGGTCCCAGTACAGGATCCCAGTGCAGGGTCCCAGTACAGGATCCCAGTGCAGGGTCCCAGTACAAAATCCCAGTACAGGATCCCAGTACAGGATCCCAGTACAAAATCCCAGTGCAGGATCCCAGTACAGGATCCCAGTACAGGATCCCAGTGCAGGGTCCCAGTGCAGGATCCCAGTGCAGGGTCCCAGTGCAGGGTCCCAGTACAGAATCCCAGTACAGGATCACAGTACAGGATCCCAGTGCAAGGTCCCAGTACAGGGTCCCAGTTCCATCCATGCCATGTTGCTCTCTTGCAGATTGGGGATATACAGATGAGGCCCACGGAGCAGATCTCATAGCAGGGGAGGAGGATGAGGAGGACCATGAGCAGCACTGTGTCCACTCCACTGGAACCCTCTGGCAGCCCAGGGTTCCCTCAGCTGGCTGGCAATGTTTTAATCAAGTACCAAGGATCATGTTTGAAGAATTATTTTTCTCTCCCTCTCTCTGAGCTGGTGCTGGTGCTGAGCCAGTTTGAAAAAGAAAAAAAGAAGAACCACGAACTGGTAGTGGGTCTCTTTCTCCCCCACTCCTTTCTGAAACTGCTTAAGAGTGAAAATGTATTTGAAGATAATGCAGGGAAGTGGTTTGTGGAAGATTGTTTGTCTCCAGGCTGGTTTATTCTTCCTTTTGCTTTCTTTTCAAGGTTTGTTTGATCTTAGTTGCTGATGCTGTGTGTGGACCTAGGTGAAGTGGCACAAGATGTTTGCCAGCTTCAGTGTGCTTAGGGTTTGAGATTTTCAGTGGATGTCATACATGAATCCATCTAATGTTTTATTTTCATTGGGTTGATTACTGATGGTGATGATGCATGTGATATTTTCTATTTCTTTTGTATTCCACTGCCCTAACCCCAGTGTACAACCTCCCCCAGCCCTCCTTTCCCCTTCACATGAATCATGCCTGCCAAGTTTGAGGAAGTATAAATGTGTGTGCTTGATATTTCTCTTTTTTTCTAGGTAGGTAAATAGTTGGAGGAAAAGCACCTGTCCCTGTGCAGGTTAGGATGATAATCTAAGTGGCATAGTTACAGTAAGAGTGAGTTGTTTGGTATTTTTAATAAAAACTAAACGTGTGCTGTCGTGTGATCACCTCTATCCTTGGTATCATCTCCCAGCACTCTCAGTGTTCTCTATGTGATATTTGCATGCATTGACACTTTTCTGGAAATGTGGATTGCTCTGGTGCTGTTGAAATGCTGAGGAACTGGAAATGGTGGAAGTTTATTTCTATGTAGAGACACATACTCAGAGAGAGAGTGAGAGAGAGTGGAAGGAGCCATGCTGGAGGTGTCTGGAACGAGGAGAGATTTGCAGAGGATTTTTGGCTACAAAAAGCAGCAGGTGAAAGGTCTGGCTGAGATCTCAGGTTGGTGCAGCCCCAGTGTTTGGCTCTGGGTTTACTCTGAGTCGAGGGAGAAGAGAATTGGCCCCAAAGCAGAGCTGGAGACTCTGTGTGTGTGTTGCCTTAAGATTGCAGAGCCTGTCCAGCTCCTGCTGGGCTCCAGGCAGCAGTTCAGAAGGTCAGGGATGGGCAGCTGGTCAGAGCAGAGGGCACACAGCCTGGAAATTGGGGCAGGATTGTTTGGCTGACAGCAGGAGAGCCCTGAGAGTCCATCTGTGTTACCCCTCTGCAGGGGACACCAGAGCTGGGCCACAAACACGAGTCCAGCCCCCTGAACAGCCCTGGGCAAGTCACTTCACCTCTCTGCCTCAGTGTCCCCATCTGGAAAATGGGGATAATGACACTCACCTACCTCACAGGGGTGTTGTGAGGACTCACAAGCTTTTGTAAAGCACTTTGACCACGACAGGCGCTGTGTAAGTGCTGAGTGTTGATGTTGAAGTATTATTGTGAATTAAACCTTGTGATACCTGGAATTCCTTGTGCCAAAGGTGAGCAGCTGTAGGAGGAGACAAGGAGAAAACTGGCAAAATGTTCCTTTCATGATGGCAAAAACAAAAGGCAGTTTGCCCCTTTTTTTCCTCTTTGTTAACACATGATGTGTTCTGTCCATTCCTCACCTGTCACTGGTTTCTCCTGACAAGTGTACCTGGATTTGGGTTTTTAATTTATTGTGAGTGAAATCCCTGCCCCTTGGGAAGTCCTGCCCTGCTCCAGGTTGCCAAGGTGGTGCCTTTGTGTGGATTCCCAGCAGGTGCCCTGAGCAGTGTGTGCCATCTTTAGGAGAAGGTGTTGAACTACTAAAGAGGCAAAAAAAAAAAAAAAAAAAAAAGAAAAAAAATTGAGAAATTAGGAACTTCTGAGCAGAAAAGAATTGAGCAGGGATGTGGGCAGCAGTGGTGAAACATTGAATTGTGGCAGCAAGTGTGTGCAAAGTTCAGATGTTGAAATGTGTGGCTGAGGAGGGGCTTTACATCTCAAAGGAGGATTTGCAGAGAATTGCTTAAGATGCAGAACCTTGACAAAAGGTTTGTCTGGGTAGTTGCTCTCTGCAAATACAGCCTGGCTGCCCTGGAAGTTGTTGGTTTTTTTTTTTTTCCTCTCCCCCAAGAACATTTGTTAAGTCTCTAAAGTAACCTCGAGATGATGTGCAGTATATTTTTCCATTTGAAGTGTGGTTTTAGGGATCATCCCTGCTGCCCCAGGGCTCCTCGTGGGTTCTGTGGCCTTGGTGGCACCTCCTGGGATGAGATGGGACACGACTCCGAGGCAGTGAGACCCCTCAAACGTGAGGATCAGTGAACTGTGTAATTTATCAGTAGGTTTCTAATTGTGAGCTGTAAAATAAAGAATAAAAAGAGAGGCACACTGTGGTTCGTCCGTGCTGTTTTGTTATTTTTGTGTCCCCAGAGTTTTGTTTGGGGTGTGATCCAAACAGAATCCTTGCGTTTTGGGTCTTGATGAGGAAAATCAGAATTTCTCTCTGGAGCTGGGCAGCATCTTGGGAATAACCTGTGGGTGTCTGTGCAGGGGCTCTGGGGTGTCTGTTCCCTGTTCCCGGTACCGGGGGTCACTGGGGCTCCCCATTCCCGGTTCCCGAGACCACTGAGATTTCCCCTTTTCTGTTCCCGGGGTCACCGGGGTTCCCTATTCCCGTTCCTGGGATCACCGGGATTCTCCATTCCCGTTCCCGGGATCACCGGGATTCCCCATTACCGGGGGTCACGGTGTTCCCCGTTCCCGTTACCAGGGGGAACTGGGATTCCCTGTTCCATTACCGGGGGTCACCGGTGCTCCCCGGTGTTCCCCGTTACCGAGGTCACCGGGATTCCCTGTTCCCGGTACCGGTGTTCCCCGTTACCGAGGTCACCGGGATTCCCTGTTCCCGGTACCGGGGTTCCCCGTTACCGAGGTCACCGGGATTCCCTGTTCCCGGTACCGTGGTTCCCCGTTACCGAGGTCACCGGGATTCCCTGTTCCCGGTACCGGGGTTCCCCGTTACCGAGGTCACCGGGGTTCCCTGTTCCCGGTACCGGTGCTCCCCGGTGTTCCCGTTCCCCCGCCCGCCGCCAGGGGGCGCTGCCGCGCGGGGCGGGTCCCGCCGCCGGAACCGGAGCGGGCGGAGCGCGGCCCCGTGCGCGTGCCCGCGGCCCCGTGCGCGTTCCCGTGCGATTCCCGCCAGCCCCTGTCCGTGCCCGGCTCTGGGGCCGCTTCCCGGGGCTGTCCCGGCCATGCAGCAGGCGCTGCTGTGCCCCCGCGCCGTGCGGCTCTGCCGGGCCGCGCTCCGGTTCCGCTGCAGCCTCGGCGCTGAGGAGGGAGCGCCCCGAGGCCGCCATCCCCTCCCGCAGGCCGGGCGGGCATCGCGGACCGGCCAAGAGCTGTGGCGAGCCCAGCAGGACTCCCCGCGGGCGGGCAAGGGCAGGGAGCGAAAGGTGCCGTCCCTGGAGAGGACGAAGGGCTCGGAGATCCTGTTCGGGGTGGCCCCGTGCGGGCTGGCGCTGGCCCGGGCGCGCAGGGCGCTGTTCCGCCTGTTCCTGAAGGAGCGGCGCGGCGGCGGCGGCGCGCTGAGGGCCGAGCTCGGGCTGCAGGCCGCGGCCCGCGGGGTGCCCGTGCTGCACGTCCCGGGCCGCGCTCTGGACGCGCTGTGCCGGGGCCGCCCCCACCAGGGAGTGTGTCTGGAGGCCGCCCCGCTGCCCTTCAGGAGCCTGCGGGACGCTGAGGAGCCGCGGCCCGGCGATGCGGAGAGCGGGAGCGGGCGGCGGCTGTGGCTGGCGCTGGAGCACATCCAGGATCCCATGAACCTGGGCGCGCTGCTGCGCTCCGCGTACTTCCTGGGGGTGGACAGAGTGGTGGCGACCAGCACCAACAGGTACGGGCCACAGCGACAATATACACGGCACAGTGACAGGCATGGGCCACGGGGACAGGTATGGTCCACAGTGAGAGGTACGGGCCACAGGGACAGGTATGGGTCATAGTAACAGGCACAGGCCACAGTGACAGGTATGGGTCACAGTGACAGGTATGAGCCACAGGGACAGGTATGAGCCACAGGGACAGGTATGGGCCACAGGGACAGGTATGGGCCACAGGGACAGGTATGGGCCACAGGGACAGGTATGGGCCACAGTGACAGGTATGAGCCACAGGGACAGGGACAGGTATGGGCCACAGTGACAGGTATGGGTCACAGTGACAGGTATGGGCCACAGTGACAGGCACAGACCACAGCAACAGATATGAGCCACAGTGAGAGATATGAGCCACAGGGACAGGTACAGGTCACAGCAACAGGTATGGGCCACAGTGAGAGATACAGGTCACAGTGAGAGGTACAGGCCACAGCCACATGTAGTAGCCACAGCAATAGCAGCAACAGGCTTCACCAAGCCCCTCTTTTCCTCCTCAGTTTCCAGCCTGCATCACCCAGTCATTATTGAAGAGATTTTCGGGGCTGATCTGTAAAGAGTTGTGTTCCAGGCTCTCCCTGGATTCTTCTTGTTTTAACCCATTCTCTGTTTCAGTTGTCCCACCTGTGACTCAGATTAATTCCTGAGCCCTCCTGTTCTCCATAGCAAAGCACACCCTTGTAGTGAGTGGGATCTGGAGGAGGGTTGCAGAGGCAGGAGAAGGAAATACAGAAACAAAAATTCACCTGGATTTCCTCTCATGTGATACTTTTCCATTCTTTTTTCCCTTGCAGCTGCCCCTTGACTCCCATAGTGAGCAAAGCCAGTGCTGGAGCCATGGAGGTCTTTGATGTGTACAGCACAGATGATCTGCAGGGCTTTTTGAAGGTACAGTGAGCCACTTTATTTTTATTTTTTCCCAAGAAAACTCAAACACTGCAGGTATTACAGAGAGGAGATGCACAGGGGGAGTTATTTGCAGTGTCTGTGCTGGGACACAGACCCCCATCCCCATTCCATCGGGTAGGAGAGAGGGTGGCTGTTTTTTCTGGAAGCTGGTGGTTCCAGGATAACAGGGTAACACCAGGGTTTGTCTCCCTTCTGCTCAGGATGTGTGACACAGCAGCATCCCAGGGCCCAGGCACACGATGGCAGCATTGGGCAGCCTTTGGAGCAGGGAATAGAGGAGCAACCAGGGCTGGGAGGAGCTGCTGGCAATCTTTTACATTTTCCCTATGCAGTGAGGTGTGAGAGGGAGCCCTTTGCAGGTAAAAATTTAAGGGATGCCAAAAAAAAAAACCCAACCCAGTCAGCTAATCTGAAAATGTAAAAAAAAAAAGAGTGTTTGCACACATGACTTCTTTTCTTTTTGAGCTTCAATATTTGGCAATTCTTGATTTCTTCCCCTTTTCTAGGCTAAAAGTGCAGAAGGCTGGGAAGTGGTGGGAACAGTCAGCAGGCCTGAGGATGTGGAAGATGTTCCTGTCATTAGCTGCTCAGAATTCCGGTGGGACAAACCCCTTATTGTGGTGATAGGTATTTATTGCCATTTCCAGAGCTGTGGGCTGGCTGGGGGTGCAGCTGTGATGGGGATTCACTCCAGGGATTGTTCCAGGTCTGGAAAAGAAAAGCTGAGAGGGAATGATGGAATGGTCTGGCTGTGAATGAAGCAGGGCCTGAGAGGAACAGGGGAGCTGGGGGGCCTCTCAGAAGGAACAGTTTGTGGGAGTTCAGCAGGGAGGGGCTGGGTGGAAGTTTTGGTGCCAGGGCAGCCACAATGTGCTGTTTGCATTGTGCTCTGTGTTTTGGTCCTGTGCTGGATCCCCAGATTTGGATTTTCTGTGAGCCACAGGCTGAGGGAGAGCCCTGGAGGTGTTTGTTCTTCCTGCACAGAGCTGCTCAGGGGGAGCTGTGCCACAATTCCCTTAAAAACCAGGAATGCCTGGTCTGGGAAGAGCCACGAGGGCTTTGTAGCCACCTCTGAGAGCAGTCAGGGCACACCTGCTGGCTGTGGAGCAGGAGCAGAGAAATCTCCTCCTGTTGGAGCAGTGGCTGCCACTTCCCTGAGCACCTGAGCTGGGCAATTCCTGCAGGTGATTCTGCCCGTCTCACCTTTTATGGGCACAGTTTGGACTCGTGCAGCCTCCCAGAAGGTGAGGGGAAGGGGACCAGCAGCTTTGTGGCAGCTGGAGAAAGCCATTCCCCCAGGAATGCAGCTCCAGGCACCTGTGTGTGTCCCCAGCTCGGTGTCACCTGGCACAGGAGCTGGCTGGAGCTGTTACATTGGAAGTGGAGTCCTGCTGGCCAGGAGCCAGGGAGGGGCTGTAACCCTGCCCCGTGCTGGGGCCGCCTTGGCTCGCAGCACATTCCTTTAATTAAAATGTTTATTGAACTCCTGGAAACACTGACAAGACAACGCTGCAAATCTGGCATCTCTACAAGATGTGTGGAGCTGTATTCCAGGGGGAGCAGGGAGGCTGGCAGCTCTGCTGATTGCCCACAAAGAAATGCATCCCACAAACGGCGACAGCACCCGCAGACAGGCAGGGGCTGCCAGCGGCAGCAGCGTCGTTACCTTGAGTTATGAGAGATTTCTCCAGGAAAAAGTCCAAATATCCTTTTGTCAGGGGAGATTGGAGGCTGATTGGTAGATGCATGAGGAGAGCTCCTGGACCTTGCAGCAGTAATGATTTCAACTCTCTGCTGAGCACTAACTCTTGGCTGAAAAGAAAATTGAACATTACGGTCGTCTGATGCTGGGGCTGGTTGGGAGAAACGTCCTGGATCTGAATATGGAGCATTCCTGCAGCTGCAGGGAGCAGCAGAGATAATTCAGCCTGGGATTGAGCTCCCTGGCACCACACAGATTGGCTTGTAAGTTAAGCATTTGCAGCCTCCAGTTCCCCCTCCTGGCATCCTCGCTGGCTTGGCAGAGAGTGATTTGGACAGTCCAGCTTAATGTTGTCTGCACTGGAGTCATTGCTGGAGGCGACAGACAGCTCAGACTGGGAGCCTGGTGCACACAGGAACAGATTGGGAGCACTTAGATGGCTGAGTAAGAAGAGTTTCTGGATGATTTGTTCTTAGACCTTCAGTCTTTAGCTTGGGGTTTAAGGCTCTTCACAGAGCTGGTGGTTTTATGGAGATGCTCATTTTGTGTATTTTTCTGCTGTTGGATCTGAATTTCCTGCACTGGAAGCTGCAGTTGTGAGTGGTGTTAATTGTAAATGGGGCAGGAAATGTGGTTTGTCATTTCACCAAGCTCTGGGCTTTGAGCTCTGTCAGTGAGGGACAAAGCTGAGAGGTGGAAGTTAAAGATCTGAAGTGGGAAGTGTTTTGTTCACCAGTCTAAACCAGGATTTAATCTGATCCAGTCAATACTCCCTCCCTTGTGTCACACTGTGCAAGTCTCTTTGCCCTAAATTTATTGCTCCTCATTATTTTAAGCAGCCAGGGCCATAAAAAGCTTTGTAAAAGCTGGAGGCAAAATCGGTGCCTTATTGGGAATTGTAGAACCTTTTGAGGGACAGGAGAGGATTTCTCCAGGAGCCATTGCTGGAGAGTCCTGTGGGAGTGTGGTCTGAGAGGCTCAGGAGGCAAATACCTCTGTAGGTGTAAAACTTTTCCAGGATACTCTTCCTGGGTTTTTAAGGATCCCTGGAGTAGTTGTGAGGAGACAGGCAGGGCCATGGAGGCCTGGCTTTGTTTCCTGTGGTTTGGATAACTCCCCCAGGCCTTGTGTGCACTGCTGGCCTACAGCAGGAGGGGAGGATTGCTCAGGAGGGGGTTAGGGGCTTCTGAAGCCTCACTGACCCAACCAAAGAGCTTCTGCCATGGCTGAGTTCATCTGGGAAGGTGATGCAGGATGCATTACCCAAAGCATCCTCTTCCTTACCCAAAGTGCATCTTAGATCAGCCCAGTAAAACATGAGGGGGAAAAGAAACCAACTGGGAATGGTGACACTTCCCATCCCTGTGTGGTCAGAGGGATCAGTGCCATCCCAGACATGGCTGTTGGGGGGGAGCTCTGGCTGCCACATGCTGGGCCTGTTTGGGATGTTTGGCCATCCTTGCAGCCCTGGAGCTGCCTGTGCTGCCCTAAATAACAATGTGGAAGAATTCACTGGGGAGCCAGGCAGGCTGGGAGGTCCCAGCCCTCTGCATTTTCACCTGTCTGCACACAGCATTGTTTAAAGCCTCTCCCTTTCCATTTCCCTTTGTGACAGTGTGAGTCAAACATCTACTAATGACCTGGGATAGATTTCAACTCTGTTTCACCAGTGTATCAGCCCAAACATATCAGGGCTGCTGGCTGGTTTAACAACTAATCAATTGAAGCCTCTGGTTAAACTGTCTGCATGCACAAGTTGCACCCAGCCCAGGAGGGGGGTGTGTGTGTGCTGGCAAGGCTGGAGCTGCACTGGCAGTAGTGATGTGGGGTTTGCTGGGCCAGAGCTGGCCTGTGGCTACTTGCCTGCCTTGTGCCAGTCCCCTGTGCTCTGTGCAGCACAGATATTCCTCAGAACCACTTCAGAGAACAGGAAGGGAGAAAGGGAGAAGGTGCCTGGCTCCCCTCTAGTGGCTCAGGGGCTGTGGGGGAGCTGTGTCAGAGACACAGCATGAACAAGAACTGCTCTGAGGAGGAGGAAAGGCCATGGCAGTGCTGTGAGCTGGGCTGTGTGTGTGTCCTGCAGGCAGTGAAGGGGAGGGGCTGTCCCTGGAGACGCAGCTGCAGTGCCAGAGGATGCTGGCCATCCCCCCGGGCAGGGCGCTGCACCCCGGCCTCGACTCCCTCAACGTCTCTGTGGCTGCAGGTGAGAGCAACTGCTGCACTCAGCAACCAGACACCAGCCCACTGAACGATTTTCTTGTTGTGTGGGAAAAAAAACCCATAATATTTATTTATTTTTGCTTTCCTGCAGGTATCCTCCTGCACTCCATCTGCAGCCAGAAAAGGAGGCATGGAGATTGAAATCCTCTTTATTTGGTGGAGGAACTGCTCAGTGTGGATGTGGAAATGCTCTTCCCAGGGTCTCATCCATCACTGTGGGTGCCAGGGAGACCCTCAGTGACCTGAGCTGCATTTTGGCTGCTGCAGAAGCCACCAGATCCTGCCTTAACATCAAAGGCAGACACCTGATGTTGTAGGTAACCCCTGGGAGGAGCAGCTGTGGGAAGGCACACAGGCCTGGGAGCAGACAGTTTTGGCAGGAAAACACTCAGGGATGGCTTCCAGCACCGTGGGGACTTTGTGCATCACTCAAACCATGGGGACAATTCGGGCTGTGGTGGAAGTGCCACTGAAAGTGCCCTGGGCAGCAGCTGTGAGTCCAGCTGTGCTTGGGAGCCACTGGAGCTGTTCTTTCTGTATTGGGCTGTAATCCAGGTGTGCAGCCCTGCCAAGGGCTGACAAACAGCTGGAGTGGGGGGAGCCCGTGGAAATAAAGTTTTTGTAAAGATTGGTTGTAGACTCAATTCAATCCATTTTGTGTCATAAATCCAGAGTATGATTAGTCCTTCAGGTGGGAAGAGGCACCTAGAAGTTTCCTTCCCAAGCTGGGCTGATCCTCCTGGAGGCTGAGGAGCCCCAGGACCTGCTGATGGCATTAGGGTGGCTTCATTTGCAACTATCCTGCGTGAAAAACCAGGCTGGCTAAATTACTGAGAGCCAAAAGAATGTTATCACTTAGCACCTTAATTATTTTATTTAGCTACCGTGGCCCTTTGCATAGGATTCCTCATTAACACTTAATTTACAGTGCCCTTTAGGGATAATTTCAAACAATTCCACTCAGTCTGCCCCCTCCCCACTTCCAAAGGAAGAAGTAAATCACTCTGAGTGACTAATTAGGACTTAGAGCTAGATGAAGTCTGTAAACCTTGGTCTGTGGGTGTGGGGGTGTCCCTGTGTGTCCCTGGGAGGGTCTGGCTGGTGACACTGGGGACACTCCCAGTGCTGGGATGGGGGACAGGGCATGGAGCTCCTGAGAGGTGTCCAGAGCTCCCTTCTGTGGCTGTGATGGAGAGGAGGGTGCCTGGGGTGGGGACACTTCCCCTGGAGAAAAAGGACAAATCCCAAATCCCTCTGAAACAACACCATCAGACAAACAGGGCTGTGGTACCCAAATCCACAGGGAGCTGAAGAACCCTGAGCTGGTGCCTTGTGTGCTGAGAGCTGGTGCTTTTTGGGGGCTGAATTTGCCATTTTTTTCTGGTTTAAAGCTGAAAGGAAAAGGCTGCAGGCCCAGAGGCCTCCAGCAGCCCTGTGGAGCTGCTCAGCAGCCAGGGTGCCCCAGCAGAGGGTGCCCGTGGCTCAGATTTGCTCCTTTTCCAGAGGAAAGATTCCAAGGTTCAGCACTTGGTTAACTGAATCCTTCCTCTGGAGCAGCAGGGACCAGGGTAAAGCCATTTCTTCATTCTTGACCTACAGGTAAGTTTCTTTCTTTCCCATCTCATAGGAACTGCTGTTTCTCCCTTTTTATTTCTATTTTTTTAAGTTTGTCTCAGCAGTGGGGAGGCCCTTGCTGGCTTTGTGTGGTGGGAAAGGCAGGCTCTGTCAGGCTGTGCTTGGCCATCTGCTCAGCCCCTCCAGCCCTGAGGAGCCCTGCAGCAGCTCCTTTGCTCCTGGAAGGCTCCCAAAAACCTTTGGAGCCTCTGTGTGCACCAGAGTGGGAGGAGAAGCTCCTGCAGCCCTGTATCCATGGAGCAGCTGGATTTGGCACTGCAGCATCAGACAAGGCTCTTTGGGAGTTGCCTGAGCTGGAATTTCAGGATTTGAGTGCATAACTCAGGCTGCAGGTCAGACTTTGCTGTTGTGAGGGCACTGCATCCCACTCTGGATGCCTCTGCTGCTCCCATTTCCCTCTGTGGTAAGTTTTAGCCCCATTTTTTTTCCACTGGGATCCACCTGCAGTGGCTTTTGGAGGGAGCTGATGCTTTGTTCTCCTGCCCAATCCTGAGACTGGGCACCTCTGCACTCTCCTGCCTTTGGAGCTGGAGCTTTGTGCTGTGCCATTTGCCCCTGATCTAATAAATGCAATCCATTAATTGGATCATTGCCTGCTTCTCCAGTTAATTTCCTGGATATTTTTAAATGTTAAAATGTAGTTTTTATAGTCTTTCATTATTTTTAGCCTTAAGCTTGACTGTAATAGTCCCTGTAATGTAACTGTAAAAAACTCCCAGCTTTATATCATAAAGGGGGACATTAATTGTCATTTTTTGTGTACATCAGCAAGATCAAAACATGTTTCCTGATTACTTCTGTTTGTACATAGAGTCTCTTTGATATTTAGATATGAATAAAGTGTGTGTGTGTGTAATTTGAAAGTCAATTCTTCCCTCCCTGCTGCTTGTCATGGATTCCTTTCAGAGGCTTATTTACCAAATTGATTTTAAAATTTACTAATTGCCCTTCCAGAATGATTTCTCAATAATCAAAGTGTCTCAAAGCACAGTGGCAAAATATTTGTCCTCCTTGATTCAGAAGATGAGTTCAGCACCCAGGGGAAAACACAAATCTCATCTCCCAAAATCCACCCTGGGGAGCTCTGGCTGGGAGAGCAGCTCAGCCCCTGCCCCACATTTCCCTTCTGTGCTCAGGGTTATCACCAATGGAAAAATCCCACTGCACCCAATCCAACAACTGGAAAAATCCCACTGCACCCAATCCAACAACTGGAAAAATCCCACTGCACCCAATCCAACAACTGGAAAAATCCCACTGCACCCAATCCAACAACTGGCAAAATCCCGTTCCACCAAATTCACTGCTGGCTCCCAGTGGTGTGTTGGAGGCTGGAATGGCTCTGGGACAGGGGACACCTTTCCCTCTCCAAATTCCAGGTTGGTGGCAGGGGAAGGGAGCAGCCTGGGAATGCTGCTGGAGCTGGGATTGGAGCTGGAAATGGTGCTGGGAGCTGGGATTGGGAATGGAACTGGGAATGCTGCTGGAGCTGAGAATGTTGCTGGGAATGTTGCTGGGATTAGGAATGTTGCTGGGATTGCTGCTGGAGCTGGGAATGGGAATGTTGCTGGAGCTGGGAATGTACTGGGATTGCTGCTGGAGCTGGGATTGGAGCTGGGAATGCTGTTGGAGCTGGGAATGGGAATGTTGCTGGGATTGGAGTTGGAGCTGGGAATGGAGCTGGAGCTGGGATTGGGAATGGAACTGGGAATGCTGCTGGAGCTGGGAATGTGCTGGGATTGGAGCTGGAGCTGGGACTGGGACTGGAGCTGGAGCTGGGATTGGGAATGCTGCTGGAGCTGGGAATGGGAATGCTGCTGGAGCTGGGACTGTACTGGGATTGGAATTGGAGCTGGGATTGGGAATGCTGCTGGAACTGGAGCTGGAGCTGGGATTGGGAATGGAACTGGGAATGCTGCTGGAGCTGGGAATGTACTGGGATTGGAGCTGGGATTGGGAATGCTGCTGGAGCTGGGATTGCTGCTGGAGCTGGAGCGGGATTGCTGCTGGAGCTGGGAATGCTGCTGGAGCTGGGATTGGGAATGTTGCTGGGAATGCTACTGGAGCTGGGATTGCTGCTGGAGCTGGGAATGTGCTGGGATTGGAGCTGGAGCTGGGAATGCTGCTGGAGCTGGAGCTGGGGCTGGGATTGGGAATGTTGCCGGGATTGCTGCCCGCGGGGCCCCCGGAAGGCGCAGCCCCGCTCCCGTTTGTAAATGTAATCAACCTCGAGGTCTTGTTGCTTCCACAGGTGCAATTAACATCACCATCTGCTAATCCGTGATTAACGATGTTTACAAATATGCTACAACACGGGAAAATGTGCTGCCACTCTTTGTTGGGTTTTTTTTTTTCCCCTTTATTTCTTTTCCCTCCCTGCTGCAGCTCAGGAGGGATTGCCCCATGGAATGCTCCCCCTGCCCCACCATTAATTCACAGATATTTTACATTTTCCTTATTTAAAAGTGCTGTTAAAGCTCCAAACCAGCTGCAGGAATGACGAGTTCAAATCAGGAGGTCAGTGCTGCTAAATGGGATTTAATTGCACGGGGGCTGAGGTGCAAACTGATGAATCTGAATAATAAAACTTTGTGGGGAGCAACATATGGTGCAGTTTAAAGTAAATTTTTATCGATCATCCCACAACTGATGTGTTAATGGGATGGCAGCCTTTGCTTTGGGTTTGATATCAATGTGGATTTTTAATAATGTCACACAGGAATATTGTGGAGGGGTTTATAATTTAAAATAATAATTTAAAAAAAGAGTGTTTGCTATTAACTGCCTTCTTCTTTTGCAGGAGAGAGGAATACTTTACAAGGCTGCTGTGTGTCCTCCAGATCTAGGTTACATGTAATTGCTCAGTAATTGGTAGAACCATGTAAAAGCCATGGTATTTGCCAGCAAACCCTCCTAAGTTACCATGAAATTGAAGTGTGATATTTATTCTCTACAAAACTGGCTGCCCAAATGCTGTGTGGGATCTTGGTCAGTGCAGGGGAGTTCCTGGGAAGGAGGAGCCTTTAACCCCCTTGGGCTTCAGCCTGAGGATTATCCCCAGAATCCTGGAATGGTTTGGGGTGGGAGGGAGCTCAGAGATCATCTCATCCACCCTGTGCCACCACCCCAGGCTGCTCCAAGCTGGCCTTGGACACTTCCAGGGATGGGGCAGCTTCCCTGGGCAGCCTGTGCCAGGCTCACCCCCCTCACAGGGGAGCATTTCTTCCCAATATCCCATCTAAATGACAGCTATTAATAATCTAATATAGATTAATTAGAAATAATAATAATAATCTAAGACCCCTCTCATTATTACAGCTCAGCATGATGGAGGCTTGAAGTTCTCATGTTTCACTAATGATGTTTTTTGGAGCCTTTGGAGATTAAACATTTCTCAGTGCACTCCATGGGTCACCTGTATTTTACCTTCTTGTTAAGCAGCACATCCAGCACTGTTCCCAGCCTGGCAATCTCTGTGATTTAACCTGGCTCTGATCTGGAGAGCTCCAGCCCTGGGAGCCTCCTCAGGAACTTTTCCCTGCCAGGTCAGTGATGGTTCTCTGGCACTTCTTTGAGCAGAGCAGCAGGATCAGAAGTTTTACACTGTAAAACTCCAGCAATGTGCTGGGAATGGATGCAAAGTGAAACCTGCCAAGTTGGTTTGTTTTAGGAGCTCAGCAGGGATGTGCCCATCCCACCCTGACTCCAGCACACCAGGACAAGGTTTGGGATGTTAAATTTGCCTGACAGGGAGTCCCAGCAGGGACAGGCACCCCTTTTCCAGGGGGATCATTCCTGGCACACTTTGGGGTGAAACAAAACCCCCTTGGGGTGCCTCCCCAGGGAGCTGGGGAAGTGGGGAATGGTTAAAGAGAAGGGGGATGCAGGGGTGGCTGAATTCCCTGGCAGAATAAAGAGGTGCTGCTGCTGCTGCCAGCCCTCATTAGCACCTCCCAGCCAAGCACTGGAGATTGCATCTGTGCCTAATATGCATTTTTATATAAACAAGGGTGCTAAATGGCCTTTCACTTCCCTCTGTAATGTCTTTTTTAATGGAAGGTCCTGAATTAAGAACATATATATATGACTCGAAGAATTTTCTAAGTGATATTGAAAACCTATTGTAGAGTAGGATTTCTCCTTGCAAAATTATTTTAATGAGGTTCCAGTTTATTTTCTGGCTATATTTTACTTATTTAATCCTCCAGAGGGGCTTTTCAGAAGCAGCATCTCATTTTCAATGCAACTATTCTTAACATTAGGGAAAACTACCTTTCTGAAATGCATGAAGGGGAAAAAAAAACCCTGAACCAGAGGAAGATGTACGAGATAAGAATAAACTTGAAAAGCTTTGAGGTGGTTTATGGCTTCTCTGGAAAGAATAACAGTTCATGTATTTTTGTTATGGTGTGGTTTAATGATGCTTGCAGAAAAAAGATAAGGTAGGAATGGAAATATAAAATTAAACCAGCAAAGTGAATGTGATTATTTTAGTTACCAGTATTACCTGGGGAAAACGCTCAGGGGGGTTTTATCTAGACTAAATATTTGCTTTTCTAAGAGGAAAGGGCCCTCTGCATCTCCTGGCACGAGGGTGGGCAGGGAATTCTCCTGTGGTGCAGAGGAGGATGGAGGGATGGAGCCCTGGCTGTGCCAGTGCACTGTCCTGGCAATGGGATGGGCATAGGGCTGGGAGGATGAGGAGGAGAGGAGCCCAAAGGGACTTCCCAGTGTCCCTGAGCAGTGGGGAACAGTGGGATGTGTGCACCCAGCGTGGGCTGAGCTGAGGATCCTGGTCCTTCACTGGGGTCTAGGAATGGCTGATTCCCTGGGAGGCAGCATCCCAAAATGCCATCCCGAAATCCCACTCTGTCCCAAAATGCCGTCCCAAAATGCCATCCCAAAATGCCACTCTGTCCCAAAATGCCATCCCATCCCAAAATCCCACTCTGTCCCAAAATGCCATCCCATCCCAAAATCCCTCTCTGTCCCAAAATGCCATCCCAAAATCCCACCCCATCCTGAAAACCCATCCCAAAATCCCATCCCATCCCAAAATTCCATCCCCAAATTCCATCCCAAAACCCCATCCCAAAAGCCCACTCCGTCCCAAAAACCTATCCCAAAATCCCATCCCCTAATGCCATCCAAAAATCTCATCCCCATCCCCAAATCCCATCCCAAAATCCCATCCCATCCCCTAATCCCATCCCCTAATGCCATCCCAAAATCCCACCCCGTCCCAAAATCTCATCCCATCCCAAAACCCCATCCCAGGCTGTGGGTGCACCCCCAGCAAATCCCCCAGAGTTTCCAGCCCCCCCAGTCCCAGGGCTCCTGATTTCCCAGAGCAGCTCCCCAGGTTCCCCCTCTGGGATGTGAAGTTTGATGAGGGATCAGCAGGACCAGCCCAGTTTGAGTCACCTCTGGTGTTTTTGTCACCCAACATCCCACTCCAGCCCCTGGGTCACCAGGGGCAAACCTGAATCGAGCCTCATGTGTGGCCTTCAGCCTCCCTGGCTAGTTAATTTTTCAATTTCTTCCATGGATCTGGAAGAGCAAGAAGTTTGTTTATAATTAAAATACTTGGAGATTTATACTCCCATTCAAATGGCTGAGAAGAAGCAGTTTCTATGTAGGTTTCTTCACTAGCAGAATCTAAACCAGATTATTATGTAAATTTTCTCGATCCTAAATTCATTACAATATTCAATCTCAGGAAATGCTCTTGACCATCTGCTGCTGCTCCAAGAAATGAGTCCTGGAGATTGTTTACTACCAGCAATGCTGTGGGTATTTGTGGTGGATGGGAGGGTGAGGGCAATGTTCTGCTTTTCTGGTTATTTAACCTGAGCTTGGGAAGGGCATCAACAGCAGCAGCAATTTCTGCTCTGGCCCTGTCCTGGTGTCACCCCCTGCCTGGCACTGAGCAGGGGGTTCCTGGCCAGGCAGTCTGCACCAACTCCTGCTCTATTAAAAATTGGTTTGGGATGAGAAGAATCTGGAAATTCCAATTTGGTTTTGGTTGTAGCATCCAAACGTGCCCAGAGGAGGCTGGTGCTGGACCAGGGTGATGGAGAGGGGGCTTTGTTCCTGTTCCTCATTCAAGGACGAACTGAAACTGGAATTTGCTGATCTGGAGCTGTCCCAGGTGCCAACATTCCAGCCCCAGCCATTTCCTCCTTCAGGGAAATTTCAGCTCCTGTCCTCTGCTGCTGATGGATCCTCAAGGATGTGAGACAGAGGGAAATGCACAGCCCTGCCCTGCCCCTTCCCCAGCTGAAAACCACTGAGCAATTCCAGGGAAACACTAAAAAGGTCTAAATTTGCCTGCAAACGATGCTCCTGCTGATGAGGGGCTGGGTTTATGGGGTTTATGGGGTTTATGGGGTTTATGGGGTTTATGGGGTTCATGGGGTTTATGGGGTTTATGGGGTTTATGGGGTGTGCAGGCACCTTGTGCCCTCTCCCTTCCCTTTGCCCCCCTCTCCAAACCCCCAAGGTTTGGTTTTGGGGCCGGGGACCCTTGGACTGCCCAGCACGGGATCCCTGCAGTGCCCGGAGAGGATGAGGAGGGTGGGGACACCCCGGGGTGTGACACGGGGACAGGGTCCTTTGTCAGCCTGTGCCAGGCAGATGTGAGCGAACCCGAGTTCGATCTCCGACACCCCCCGGGGAACAGCGAGAACTAATTATAGAAAACTGGAGAGGCGCTCCCCTCCTCTCCCGTTTTTTGATAAACATTGTCTCCTCTCAACAGCTGAGTATTTAATTAGTGTTGATTGTTGTTCCCGTGTTCAATAACCACTCACCAGGAGGGGGGTGGCCGCTGGGGCAGCGTGGCCTGGAGCACAGCAGAGCCCAGGGTGTTCATAATTAAGGATGCAATTTATTTCAGCAAGTCATGTGTACAGCACCCCGTGTTTTAGGTTAATTTTCAAGGTTAAAGGGGGCGGGAAAAAAAAAAAGCCCCAAACAACTTCAGAGGGTGAGGAGAGAATGGAAACTCAGCAGTGAAAACTGCAGGGAGGGATAAACATATAAATAAATGTGTGTATGTACAGACATGCTTGAGACACCCAATAAATAAATAAATTAGTGTGTGCAGGTGAATGATCCCACGGGGCCCTGCAGACCCCTGGCTGCTTCCCACCCTCTGTCCTTACAGCCTGGATCTTTCTTCTCCTCTGTCCTTACAGCCTGGATCTTTTCTCTTCTCTTCTCTTCTCTTCTCTTCTCTTCTCTTCTCTTCTCTTCTCTTCTCTTCTCTTCTCTTCTCTTCTCTTCTCTTCTCTTCTCTTCTCTTCTCTTCTCTTCTCTTCTCTTCTCTTCTCTTCTCTTCTCTTCTCTTCTCTTCTCTTCTCTTCTCTTCTCTTCTCTTCTCTTCTCTTCTCTTCTCTTCTCTTTTCTTTTCTTTTCTCTTCTCGTTTTAGGGACATTTCCACCAGGCAGGACGTGTCTGGGTCCCCATGGCACCAGGAGCTTTAATCCAGGGAGAAGGAGAAGCTCTGGGGACAATGCCCAGCCCTGTTGGTGTGGGGAGGGGGCAGCAGGTGAAATCCTGAATAAACAAACCCCTGGTGCTTTGCCCTGGCTCTGTTTGCACATTCTGGGCAGTGATGGAGCTGTCACACCTTGGTGGCCGTGGCTGCTGCTCCCTGTTCTCTGTTAATCCCTGTCCCACACACCCCCAGCCACACAAAACAGGCAGAAAACCCAAACCTAATTACATGCCATTGATTTCTTTCCAAATTTGCTTCTAATACACTTTTTGACCACTCCTTGATTTCCTCTTTTTTTTTTTTTTTTTTTTCCTTTTTAAATTTTCCCCCACTTTTCCTTTCTCTTTGCCTCACACAGCAGCAGCTCCTCCTGGGCAGTGAGCTCTGCATTCCCTGTGCTGCAGCAGGAGGAGATCCAGACCAGAGGGGATTTTTTTGGCTCCTAAGAGCTGGCAGGGCTGATCCATGTGCTGACCTCCCCTCCTCAGGCACAGGCAGGACAGTGCAGCTCCTTCCTTGCCTTTCCCTTTTCCCGCTCTGGGTGTTCCCAGTGGTTCTGCTGGTCACCTCAGCTCAGTGGGTGCCCCCCAGGTGGGCAGGGGGGGCTGGCACAGGGGGCACAGCAGGGCCTGGCTGGGGCTGGGCACATCAGGAGAGAAGCTCCAGGCTCCTGGAGTCAGGATTTGCTGTCCCTGAGCTCCCCAGGGAACAGGACAGACAGGGGGCAGTGAGGGAGTGGCTGGGTGTCCCCAGCTCTGGGGACAGCTCTGCTGGGTGGCACAGAGCCCTGTGGGAGCTGTGGGCAGCAGCTGAAGGGTTAAAGGCACTGGGATGCAGAGGTCACTCCCTGGAGCTCTCTCTTGCCCATCAATATATTGAATATCCACTAATCCAGATCAGGGGGAGACCCAGGGACAGCCACAGCTCGCTGGGGAGGGAGGGCAGGGCTCAGGGGCTGCAAAGAAACCAGAAAAAGGAACCCAAAGGAGAGAAAATCCCAGAGATTGCTCCATCCCTTCCTTCTGAAGGCCATGTCCTGACCAGTGCCAGGGGTGCATCCCAGCCATCCCACCCCAGAGCCCTCTGGAACTCCAGAGAGGGCCCAGATTTATGGCAGCAGGAGATGTATTTAGGCTCAAGGCAGTTCAGTTGTGTTAATTATGAAAATCTAAAGATAATCTATATTTAATGTCAAATTTTTCTCAAATTTGCTAAAGGAGGAGGAGAATATATGCACATGATGACATTTAAATGAAGAACAAGGTGCAATTAAACTCCACAACGTACAGCAGACTAATTGGGGAGAGGATGACAAATACAGTTATCATCAGCAACTAATTAGGGCCCTGCTTTAGCTTTCCCTGCTTGATTAATCTTGACTAGGTGTTAATAAGTTCTGTGGGCCTGGCCAGCAGTGGGGACAGGCTGTGGCTGCAGCCCTGGGCCAGGAGGGATGCTGGACACGAGGAATGTTGGATAAATTGTTTTTGGAGGAGGATCAGAGCACATTTGGGTGGTGGAATTGTCCCCACTGAGCCTTGGGGAGAGGAGGAGCATCCACAGCCCCTCATGCCAGGAATGCTGTTGACACATCCCTTGTCTCCCAGATTTACTCTCTTATCTTTTTGCTTTGAAAGGTAAAAATAATAGTAAAATGTGACATGACATGGGAGGGAGATAAATCATGGAGTTCAGACAATCATCCCCAGCAGACAGAATAACACCTGAGATCTCAAAGGGGGTTACAGCCCAAACCCCCTCTGGTTTTCACCAGTGCCTTGCTGGAGTTTGGTTTTATCAAATTACAGAGGTTTTTGCATTTGCTGCTGCCTGTTCCAGCTGGATCTCAGTGCTGGAGGAGCCTGGAAGTGCTGGCAGGTGAACAGCTCTGGAGACTTCATTGCCATGGGGATGCTGAGCGTGGCACTTGAGCTGAAATGAGGAGGCAGAGGGGCCAGAAAACATCCCTGGCATGGAATTCCATGGGGTTTGCACCCATCCCTGAATGGATTTCCATGGGGTTTGCACCCATCCCTGAATGGATTTCCATGGGGTTTGCAGTTTGTTGCAGTTCTCCTGGAGAGATGAAGCCATGGGGGAAGGTGATGGTGGGATGGGATGGGATGGGATGGGGCTCTACAACCACCCTACAACCATCTCACAGCTGTCCTACAATTATCCTAAACTTATCCTGGGCTGGAACTGTGCTGGAAAATGTGAGAAGCCAACTCATCCTCAGCATTCCCACCTGGAGAACCCTTGGAGGGCTCTGTGCCAGGATGGGGACAGTGCCATGATATGGGGACAGTGCCAGGATGGGGACAGTGCCAGCATCCTCTGAGCATGACCCCAAATCCCGCAGGAGCTCGGGGGGGTTTGTCCCGCAGGTCCGGGGGATTTTTGGGATTTTTTTTTAGCTATTTCTGGGATGGTTTGGGATATTTGTGGGGTGGACAGAGCAGACTGCGAGCAGCACAGGGAGGAAGAGGGTTCGGGCAGCAAGTCCCGGTTTGTCCCGGGGGTCTGTCCCGTGGAATCGCACATGTCCCGTCTGTCCCAGTCTGTCCCGCAGGTCCGGGGGTTTGTCCCGGGGGTTTGTCCCAGTTTGTCCCGGTGGGATCGCACGTCCCGGTCTGTCCCGCCCGGATCGCACATGTCCCGCTTTGTCCCGGTCTGTCCCGGGGGTTTGTCCCGGTCTGTCCCGGTTTATCCCGGTCTGTCCCGGTCTGTCCCGGGGGTTTATCCCGGTTTATCCCGGGGGTCTGTCCCGGTTTATCCCGGTCTGTCCCGGTTTATCCCGGTCTGTCCCGGTCTGTCCCGGTCTGTCCCGGGGGTTTGTCCCGGTCTGTCCCGGTCTGTCCCGGTTTATCCCGGTCTGTCCCGGGGGTTTATCCCGGTCTGTCCCGGGGGTTTGTCCCGGTTTATCCCGGTCTGTCCCGGGGGTTTGTCCCGGTTTATCCCGGTCTGTCCCGGTTTATCCCGGTTTATCCCGGTCTGTCCCGGTTTGTCCCGGTTTATCCCGGTCTATCCCGGTCTGTCCCGGTTTATCCCGGTCTGTCCCGGTTTATCCCGGTTTATCCCGCCCGGATCGCACATCCCCGGCCGCGCTGCCCCGGCACGATCCGGGCAGGGTGTCGGAGCGGATCCATCCCCGAGGAGGATGAACTTGGCTCAGTCGCCTTGGAAACGCTGGCCCGGCCCGGCCCCGCTCGCTGTGCACGGGGCCCGCTGACCTCACTTACAATTATTACCTTTAGCCAAATAAAATAATTTGTGTTAATAAAGAGACCATTTTCTCCCGGCTTCCAAGCGAGCCTTCCCCAGAAGGCAGAGTGACTCCTTAATTACACTTTTACTGCAAGGTGATTAATGTTCAATATGTGATACTCCGTTTAAATAAGTCGCTTATTAACACCTTTAATATATTTAATTTTTTTTTCCTTCCCTTTTCCCCCCTCCTTCCCCCTGGCCCTGGTGTCTGGAGGGGCTGTGCAGCGCTAGATGGAGCTCTGATATTGGGTTTGGGGGTGCTGGGGGGACCCTGGTCCTGCCTGCTCCTGGAAGGACAAAAATGATGGGAGGGGAAACCAAGGGATGGGGTGGCAGAACTGGGATGGGCAGCAGGGCTGGAAACTGTGGATTTGGATGATCCCCAGGAGTTTGGGGACTCCCAGAATGGTCCAGCTCTGCCCATCCCTGTCCTGGGGCACATCCCAGTGCTGAGAAAATGGGGAAATGCTCCTTTTGGTCATTCCTCTCTTAGTCACTGAGTTATTTTTTGGGGATGGGTGGCAGACGCTGCTGGCTCGTGTTCAAACCCAGAAAACTGCTCCTGCCTGAATGGATTGTTCCTCCTGATTGCAGCTCGACTGCTAAATGAAAAAAATATTTTATTTTACACAGATTTCTCCCTTTTAGAACTATTTTTATTCCTGCAGCAACAGCTGTTTATAAACACACGTTGTTATTTGCCACATAAAGAATGCATTATCCCCAAAATGGGAACTCACAGAAATCAACACCTGGCAGGAGCTGCTCCAGGCAGGTGATTCCTGAGACCCTGGGGGTGTTTCCCCCCAGATCCAGGCTCTGAGCAGGAGCAGGAGCAGCTCCCACACCCCTGCCTGCTGCTGTGTGTGACCCACAGAGCTCCAAACACCTTTTCCAGGAGCTCCAAACACCTTTTCCAGGAGCTCAGGCTGCTCAGCAGAGGGGAAATGGAGATTTTTAAATTCCAAACTCACCAGAGCTGGCATTGGCATGGAGCTGGGCTCCTGCTTGGGCTCCTTCTACTTTCCACCATCGACTCTGGATCCCTGAATTTCTGCTTGGAGCCTGCCCAGAGCTGGGTGGGAAGAGAAGTTCCACCAATTCTGGGCCAGAAAATGCAGCTGCACATGGAGCTGCTCGTCTCCACTTTCCTCCCTTCTCCTGCTTTCTGCTGGAAGTGGGGTTAATTCATTTCACCATCACATATGGAGAAATATTCTGTGTATTATACAGAGAGAAATATTCGAGGGAAATTGTAAAGATCTGCCCTGGCTACTGCTGGGGGGGTGTGTGCTGGGAACTGCTGCACAATTAAATAAAATTGCAGAGAAACAAATGATTTCTGAAGGAATTTGTGCCTTAATCCATGGCTGAGAGCTCCTGTGGAAGTGCTCAGCTGCTCCCAATTTCCAGACTGGGGGAGCTTTTCCTTGGGAACCTCCTTCCCCCAGCCAGGTTCCAGGTAGGGATCCCTGAAGCTTATAAATAATATAATTATTAATATAATTTATAAATATAATTTTCCTTCCCCTTAGCTCAGAGCCTTCTGAAGGGAATTCCATGTTTGGGGTTTGCAGAGCTCTGATTTTTATTTTTTTTTCACTGCCTTCCCCTTTTCTTTTTTCCTCTTTTTTTCCTGCAAAAAGACATTTTACTGGAGGGATACCTCTGAGACCCTGGCTCCAGCTGCTCTCCCTGCCCTGAATTCCTTCACTTTATTAAAATTCTATTAATAGAAGATTGTAGAACCCTGTCAGGGAGGTAACACCTCTGCTTTCTCTTGCTCTGTGCTTTTTTTCTGGGGTGGGGGATGTTGCTTGGCTTGGGTTTAGTTTCTCATTTCCTTTGAGTGGAAAAGGCAAGAACTTGGCTTTTTTTTTTACTGGAGGAAATGCTGCTTAACTGGTGTAAATCCTGACCCCCCTAATTTCTAATTAGCCATTTCCTTAATTGTGTATCCTGCAAGCCCCTCTCTGGCAGAGGCATCTCCCCCTCTCAGCACTGCAGGAATTTGGGGCTCAGGGGCTGAGCATCATCTGGCATTTCCTAATAATCATCTCTTTCAGGACTAATTCCCTGCTTTTATTGCATTAAATAAAACTTCAGGTAATTCTGAGAAGAATATTTCTCCAGTGTTCAAGGCCCAGGCTGGTGCAGGGCTCTCCCCTCATTTGGGATTTTCCAGCTCAGCCCCTTTTGTCTCATTTTCTGCTTGCAGCTGGGTATTTCTCTGTCATTTCTGATTTTCTGTCTGAGCTGATGGTGCTTGAGCAGCAAATAAAATGAGCTTTATTTTATTTGGGGAGTGGCCACGAGCCAGGGGTGCTTGGCCATGGAATCAGGAATTTTTTATTTTTAGGAAAAAAATACAGAACAAACTTTTGGGGTGAGTCCCATCCTGGGCCACGAGAGTGTCCCCAGCCCTAAAAATCTCATTGAAAACTCAATAGTGGCCAGTAATGAAGCAGCAAAGGTTTATTGCCTATAAAGGATAAAATTAAAGTAAGTGATGAGGCTGATGAGGGGTTAATTAGTGATGCCGGGGGTGGCACTTGGAGGGGGCATCCTTTTTTTTTTTTTTTAAATTTATTTATTTATTTTAAATTTATTTTGTTGTTTTTTTTAAATTTTTGTTTGTTTGTTTTTTGTTTTTTGCTTTCTGCTGATCGCCTGCACTAAACTCCCTGCGATGTGAATAATTCTTAGAAAAATAATAATAATTTAAAAAAAACGACACCTCGCTTTTCCTCTAATGCTGGAGTTAAAAAAAAAATTAAGAAATTCAGGAGACAAACCCACAGGAGCTCGTACCTCTGACTCAGAGTCTGCAGCGGGTTTTTATGGTGGTTACTTATTTTTCCTAAATTGTTGAGGCTTAAAGGGGAAGTTCAACTTTTCATCGATGTAGAGGTGAAATAATATTAAATTCCCATATTAAAAATCATCATTAACCTGTTTGGGTTTTATTGGACTAACAGTAAACACAACAAGCTGTGAACAGGGTGCTTAATTATTTCAATGAATATTCATAATGTACAGGACCCTGAGAGGAAATAAAGAGAGGAAATTGTTCTACAGCAGTTGGGTGATAAAAAGAGGTTCAGCTTTAAATTGAGGCTGGAAAACAAAATACACCTGCACTGTCAATCCTTGGTACATATATTTATATATATATTTATATATATATATATATATTTATATATATTTATATTTATATATTTATATTTATATTTATATTTATATTTATATTTATATTTATATTTATATTTATATTTATATTTATATTTATATTTATATTTATATTTATGTTTATTTATACTTATATTTACACTTATATTTATATTTATATTTTTAGTTTTATTTTATATATAATATATTTTTAAGAAATGGACACTACTCTCACTAAACAGCTTATTAGACAATAATTTATTTTCAATGGACACTAGGTGTGTTTGGAATAACTTTGGTTTAAAAAGAAGGATTTTAGCTGTAGGATTCCCTTTATTTCCCTGTTTCCCTCTTTCTGCTTTATCCTGCAATAACTCCAAAGGTTACTATTACTATTACTATTATTATTATTATTATTATTATTATTATTATTATTGAAATATTATACTTATTAATATATTTATTATTACTATTATTATTTTGTTTTATTTTTATTTATTTTTATTTTTATTTTTATTTTTATTTTTATTTTTATTTTTATTTTTATTTTTATTTTTATTTTTATTTATTTTCTGCCTGCACCAGGTATTTTGCACAGCTTCTCCCTGAGAATCTGGAAGAGGCCCCAAAATCCTCTGTCCCACATTTCCTATCAGGGCAGGTGCATTTTAAACTGTACAGGAAGGTGGGAGTTATAAAAGTTCTGTACAGACAATGCCATAAAGGGACTGGTGAATTAAGACACTTGGTAACTTGTGGAATGATGGCTAAAAATGACTTTATTTTATGGCCAGTTTCTGCCATCTGAGTGATGTTGCATGTATTGGTTGTATTTATAACTTAATAGCTTTTCTCAATTTTATTATTCTTTTTATGAGACTTGTGCCTTTATGGCACTTCATAATTTTTTCTCGGATTCATTAAAGCCCCTGGAGGGTGGGGCTGGTGGCAATCCCAGTGCCATGGGGCAGCCTGGAGCCCAGGGAAGGATTCTCCAAACCCACAGCAGGTGAGGTCCCCAAAAACCCTCCAATGAGCCCCAGGTGTCTCAGGGGCTGGATTTACCTCCTTGGAACAATTTACCAACATTGAGAGGAGAAATGCAAGCTGCAAGAATTAATAGAGTGTAAATTAGACTGTTAGAATGTAGAATTAGCAGATTTCTAGAATGTTTATATTGAGGGACACGTGGCCAAGATGGAGAATTTGGGGTGTGGATATTCTTCCTCCTTCTCTGTGCCATCCATGCTGGGTGACATGCTGGCACTCTCAGATTGGATGGGGACAGAGCTGGACAGTTTAACAGGATTGTATTGTATTGGAAAATAATTGTAAATACCCAGTAGGTAATTCAGAGTATAAAAGATCAGTCCTGCCTCTGCCAGGCAGATCCTGGCCTGGGTCTGGCGAGCAGAGCGCTGTTCATGGACAAAGCATTCCTGAGATAAGGAACAATAAACAGCCATGAAAACCTCCAAGAACAGCTCCTGCAGTCTCTCATTGATGGGCATTGGAAAGAGCTGGTTCCAGATCACCTGCATGTCCTCCTGAGTGGTCTCAGCTCTGAGGGACACCTCGGGCAGTGACCAGGAACCAGCTGAGCTCACACCTAGAGGTGAACCCGGGGCTGGGGGAAGGATGGGTGGCTGCTGAATTCCAGCAGCTTGGCCTTTGCTTTGCAGAGATTTCTCCCATTTTGCTGGAACCTTTCTGGTTCTGCACCAAAGGTCACATTTCAGTGCTCTGGGGACATTCAGGTGTCACAGAGCATCCCCTCGCTGTGGGCATGGAAAAACCTCTCTGCAGCTCCTTGGCTTTGGTGCTTCCTTGGAATTCTAGGAATTTGCCCAAAGTGAGGCAGAATTTGAGAGAACTTGGCTGGAGTGGAGAGCAGCCTGGGAGCAGAGCAAGGGGAAAGTTTGGGACACTCCTGGGAAGGGCTCGGGGGCTCTTTGGGGGTTTTGTGATATCTGGGATAAATCCAGCAGCTCCTTGTTCTCCGTGGGGTTTGCCCCCTGTTTTAAAAAACAAAAACGAAGGGAAGCAACCTGAGGAACCCCAAAAATGTGGTCTTAAACGAAAATGTAGTTTTAAAGAAAAATGTGGTTTTAAACAAAAATATGATTTTGGTTGGTACTGAAATAAAGGGCAAGGGGCACAAAAGCTTCAGGGCCTCGAGGGTGGATGCTGCAGGAATTCCTCAATTCCCAAATTCCCCAATTCCCCAATTCCTGTATTCCCCAATTCTCGAATTCCTGAATTCCTGAATTCTCGAATTCCCCAATTCCCCAATTCTCCAATTCTGAATCCCTGAATTCCCACATTCCCAAATTCCCCAATTCCCCAATTCCTGTATTCCCCAATTCTCGAATTCCTGAATTCCTGAATTCTCGAATTCCCCAATTCCCCAATTCTCCAATTCTGAATCCCTGAATTCCCACATTCCCAAATTCCCCAATTTCCTGAATTCCCAAATCCCTTAATTCCCAAATTCCCCAATTCCCGAATCCCCCAATTTCCTGAATTCCCCAGTTCCCAAATTCTGAATTCCCAAATTCCCAAATTCCCTTAACTCCCAAATTCCCGAATCCCTTAATTCCCAAATTCCTGAATTCCCCAATTCCCAAATTCCTTTAATTCCCAAATTCCCTAATTCCCTAATTCCCAAATTCCCAATTTCTTGAATTACCAAATTCTTGAATTCCCCAATTCCCGAATTCCTCAATTCCCGAATTCTCGAATTCCCGAATTCTCGAATTCCCAAATTCTCAAATTCCCAAATTCTCGAATTCCTTTCTCTGTGTCAGGAATGTCGGGGAGGAGATGCTGCTCCCCAGAGCTTTGATACATTCCCAGGGGAGAGGGACCGGGATTATTCCTTCGGTACATTTGGGAACAGTTTAATTCCCAATCCCACTTTTGGGAAATCAGGAGAAGCTGGATCTGACTTCTGTCCGATTTTGGGCTCCCTCACCTTTTCCAGCCTCTCCCTATTTCTGATCCCCAGGGATCTGGAGCTTCCCACCCGCAGCAGCTTCATTACAGCTCTTGCTCTGCGGGCTTGCAATGCATTTATAATTTTTATTGTTATATCTTTTAATTTTATTTTGCTTTCCTTGCTGTCTGCGAGGAGGGGAGATAGGAGTCCATATTTATTACAGAGCAAACGATCTACCTCCGCCAATGTATGTATCAGTTAATTTAATCTCACCGGTTTTATTTAAACTGTTTTTCCTTCCTTTCTTTACCTCCCTCCTCTCATCTCCCCCCGTTTTTTCCTCCTCCTCCTCTGGGCGCGAGGTGATCAGTTTGTTTAAAAAAAATAAAAAAATAAGGGAGAGAGGAGGGAAGGCAAAAAAAAAAAAAAAAAAAACTGGAAAGTAAAACTATCCCGTGCCTTTTCTGATGCGGATTGAAAAGGCTTTTTCTGGTTGCCACGGCGTCGCTGCGCCTTTCAGAGCTCACGCCTGTGTGCCTCCCGTGGCCCCCGTCTGATTGACATTTACAAATTACCAAGCTGAGAGTGTTCAATCTTTGACCCGTGTGTTTCTATTCAGCAATGAGTGAGATTTGCAAGCATTTTGTCATATAATTACTGCAAATCCCTTGAAAATTTCCACAACAACGCCTAGATGAATGGTAATTTGTGCAGACAGCCGCCGGTGCCTTTACAATACACTCAGATGCAAAACAGTCTAATTTTTTTTTTTTTTTTTTTTTTTTTCCACCCTAAGATTTCTGGAGATGGGGGGAAAAAAACGTTCTGCATGTGAGCGTGTTGTAAAATATTTGGATTGTTAGATTTATTTGCTTACACAACCTGTATTTGTGCTGATTTTATTGTATTGACTGGATGCATTTTTTTTCCTCCCATTCTACAGTTTTATTGTGCCTTGGTCATATGCATACATCACCCTCATTGTTCTCCAGGAAATTTATTCCACCTTTCAGCCTGCTCTTGATAGGACTTATTGCATTACTAGTTAAGTGCTGAGATTTGCTACTACAAAGATTTGAAACAGCTCCTTGTAATGTTTATTTGCCAGACGTGGCTGAGATCAGATGTTTGCATCTGCATTTTGGGGAGGGTGGGTTTGGGGTTGGGTCCTTAGGGAGGGATTGGGAACCTTCCCAAACTGGGAGAGCAGCACAGAGCCAGAAGGAAGTGGGTGCCCAACACCTGTTGAAATATTCATATTTATTCATGGAATACCCATGGAGTCATGGAATTGTTAAAATTGGGAAACATCTCTGAGATCATCAAGTCCAACCATCAACCCACGTTCACCACTGACCTATATGGAAAACCCCAGAATAATTCAGGTTGGAAAAGATGTTTGAAACCATCAAATCCAACCATTTCCCCAGCACTAAACCAGTCCCAGGTGCCAGATCTAAACTTTTAAATCCCCCAGGGCTGGGGACTCCCCACTGCCCTGAGCAGCTCCTCAGCTGATTTGCAATCATGGAGTGAAGGGTGGAGGTGCTGGCTGGAATTTTGGGTTCTGGGCTGTGTTTTAAAATGAGCTATTTTGGCAAATAACGTTTTGGTGGAGTTTAATGAGTATTTGCATTTAGCAAACACTTTCAATTCACCTTTCCAGAATTCCCTTTGCTGGTGCATGTTTATATTTATGTTTTTATTGATATATTTGTATTTTTATACATGTGCTGTGGCAGCAGGAGCCTCCGCTGGCTTTGGCTCTCACAGTGACCTGTGCCAGGCATGAGAATTGTGATGTAGATTTTGCTGTTTGTTAAAACAGCCCTGGGAGAATTTAACAACTAATCTGAGTTTGGGTGTTGCTTTCGTTTCCTGCTGATGCTCAAGTGCCAGGGCACAAACTCTGTTTTTTGTGGTTTGTGAGGGTTTGTTCCTGATGCTGGGTGGGTGTTTTGGGGTGGGCAGAGATGGAGCTGAGCCTGGCTGGGGGCTCTGGTGCTGCTGGAGAATTTTGGAGGATGCTCCCATGTGGGAGCAGCCCCAGGGATGCTCGGGATGAGCTCAGCTCGTCCTGCCATGCCAGGAGGATCATCCATCATCCCCCTGCCCAGCCAGCCCTGACTGCACTGCAGCATTTTCCCTCAAGCAGGAATTTCCTCTCTCTCCCTTGCAGGAGAAGCAGCAAGGGCTGGTTTTGGCTTTGGGGTTTGGAGGGGAATCCTTGGCCACTTCCAAGGAGTGGGATGGGAGATCTGAGCTGGGCTGTGATGGATGGAGGCAGAGCTCAGAACAAACCTGGGCTGTCGTTAGGCTGCAGATGCAATCTGAGCCAGGCAAGAGGCCATGGGAGACTTAGCAAGAGCTGCTCCTGTTATGGGAATTTAATGCACCTGGTGGAATCTAACTGCAGGTCATCAGCTTTTATTGGCACGCTGCAGACGTGCAGGGTGATGGACTGATCTGGCAAAACATTAACAAAGATAAAAAATCATCCCAGATCAGGTTTTGGAGTGGGTATCACTGAAATCAGAGCAAATGCTGCTCTTCAGGTGCTCATCCCAGGTCATTTCTGCTGCTGTGCTGTGTGTGGATAGTCTTTTATAAGGAGCTTGCAGATAAATTTTTGTCTGACACATATCTAGAACTTATATAGTCACCTACTAATTTAAACCAATTTGCCCTAGGTGATGGGTGAATACACTTGAAAATTAAATGGGTCTGATTTAAGCATCCCTTCTCTGAAGCCAAAGATTATATAATTAAATTAAAAGAAAATGTGTTTTATAATAAACTGTATTTCCTCTTGGCAAAATCCAATTTTGAAACAAGATTGTAATATCATATCTAAAAATGTTTTCCCATGGGTATTACCAGTCTATTTCATTTAATTGTTTTCACCCATCATATTATGTGCTTTCCAAGTAGTGAAATGAGTGTGGTTTTTATGAAGAACAAGGGAGGAAATGGCAGGGAGAGGGAAGGGTTGGCTCCTTTCCCAGGAGGAGCTTCTGGAAAATCAGAGGTGGGCACCTCATTGCCTGCCCCTGGGTGCTGGAGGTGATGCCATGGCAGTGCCAGGCCCTTGGGTCTCAGGTTCTCCTTCTCTGCTGAGGGTCTGGCACAGGGAGAAGCTGCACTGGGAGGATTTTGCAGAAAATCTTGAGCCCTTTGGGCAGCTGGGAGCTGCTTGCCCAGCGTGGCTGTTGGTGGCAGTGCACAGGGGTTTGGTGATGCTGAGGGTTTTTTCCAGCAGGATCAGACCCTCAGGGTGAGAGGAGCCTGTTGTAGGACCAGCAGCATCAGGGGAAATGTCCCATAAATACAGGATGCATTTCCAGTGAAATATGAGCTAATTAATATTCTCATTTCCTTCTACCTCCACCTATCTCTGTGCTGTCCCTGTGTGCCTGTCCCATACCCCTGATTACCTGTTTTTACATTTCTGGTGGTCGTGGCTGATGATAATTGGAACCAATGCTTCTGATTCTCCATTGATTTGGCAAACTTTGGCAACAATATTCAGCAAAACACCATGAAAAGCTGGAGGATTGTGCCCATCCTCTGCTCCTGGTGGATCCTGGTGAATCCCACTGGCTCTGGAGGTGCCAAGAAATGGGGGCAGAGCAGCATCTCAGTTCTGGCGAGGCCCTGCTGGACCCATTGATTTCCTGTTTGGGGCTGGGGCTGTTTCTGATGATTAACAATTCCTTAATCAGGGGCAGAGGAGTGGGAAGCACAAATATCTGTGCACCAGAGCTCAGCACAAACCCTGCTAGGGAGGAAAACACCCACCCTGAGAAAAGACACCTCTCTCATCCACACACCTCCTTTTTTATTTGCTTTAGAAAGCCCTGACTTTGTTTTTATGTTTATTTTTCTCCCAGGGGTGTCTGACAGCTTTGGGCATCCCCAGCAGTGCAGGCAGACAACACCCTGTCCCTCTGCATCCTTCCCCAGCAAACAAATGGACTTTTCTCCTGGAAAAACTTCCTGGAACTCGCTGATTTTTAACACCAGCAGGGTCACAGGGCTGCCCCTAAGCTCGGGGACAGATCCAGCCAGTGTCAGCTTCTGAGTGACATCACAGTGTCCCCAAAATCCAGGGATGAGGGAGGGAGCAGCAAATCCTTGAGAGCCTTTAGTGGGGACAAAAGATTGATGGAAGCAGCAGTGAGCAGGAGCTGAAAGGAGAATGTTGTGAGGTTTGTTTTGCCTGATGGGGATGGGGATGGGGACAGGGATGGGGATGGGGACAGGAATAGGGACAGGGATGGGGACAGGGATGGGACAGGGATGGGGAAAGGGATGGGGACAGGGATGGGGACAGGGATGGGGACAGGGATGGGGACAGGGATGGGACAGGGATGGGGACAGGGATGGGGACAGGGATGGGGACAGGGATGGGGACAGGGATGGGGACAGAGATGGGGACAGGGATGGGGACAGGGATGGGACGGGGATGGGGAAAGGGATGGGGACAGGGATGGGACAGAGATGGGGACAGGGAGGGAGACAGAGATGGGGACAGTGATGGGGACAGGGATGGGACAGAGATGGGGACAGCAATGGGGACAGCAATGGGGACAGTGGTGGGGGTGATGCTGCCCCAGCCCCAGCCCCAGCCCAGCCCGGGGCAGCAGCAGCAGGAGCAGGGGGTGGGTGCTCATGGGAAGCTTTTCCAAGGGCTGCTCCACTGCTGGCAGCCATTTCAGGTTCTGAATCCTATTTCCCTGGTGCTTCCCAGAGAAGCTTTTGGGGGAGTCCCCAGCTAAAACTCAAATTTGCATTTAAATGGAGATTTTTTTTTTTTTTTTTTTAATGAGCAGGATGCATGGGAGACTAAGACTATTAGGTTTCCTTGTGGGAGAGTGCAGAATTCTCTCACCTTTTACATCCCACCCCCTCCCCATCCCCTTTAATGCACACTTTAAATTAGACATTAAAAAAAAAAAAAAAAAAAAAAGAATGGTGCGTCTTTAAGGAGAATATAATCATAAACAAATAAGTCTGGTTGCCCTTGCAGCAGAACTAATCTTCCCTCAGCTGAGCTGTGATATAGATCAGTAACAAGAGCCACGCACAGGGGGTTCCTTTGAAATGCATAATACCTCCTCGTGGAAATTGGAGTTGGTGTGATGGAGCTGTGAGATGACATATTGTGGCATGACCCCTCTCCACTGATTGTGGGTGAACCCTGCAAAGGTAAATCTAACACAGCACACACATCAGACAATTTCATTTTCATCACCCAGGGACAAAAACATGGCAACAGAATCTTTTCAAATGATAATCTGCATGCTAGGCGGAATATTTTCCCTTCCTCCTTTCCTTTTTTTTTTCTTCTTCTTCTTTTTTTTTTTTTTTTTTTTTTTTTTTTTTTGCATGTTCAATTCATGATGTAGGTGAAAGGAATTATAAATTGCTCCAAAGTTCATTCATTCCCCTCTTCCCTTTCTTTTCCTCCTTCTCCTTTGGCTTTTGTTGTCTCTCCCTTTTCCTCCTTTTTTTCTGCCTTTGTCTCCTTCTCTTTCACTTTTTTCTCTTCCACTTTTTTCTCTTCTTTATATAATTTTTATTTCCCTCTCTGTTTCCCCTCTTTCCTCTTTTTTCTCTTTTTTCCCCCCCTATCTTTAACATTTTATTTTCCTTTTTATTCCTCTCTCTTTTTCTGTTTTTCCCCCCTCTTCTATTTCTTTTTTCTTCCTCCATCTAAAAGTTTGGCATTGTGTGTGTGTGTGTAACTGATTCATTCTTCTCATCCCCTCAGGGACATCCAGTAATAATGATTTATAGGAGTGCAAAAATCTCTGCTCTTGCTGTTCCCAACTCCTGCCCTCCAAAAAGGGAATTTTCTGTACCAAACCTCCCTCATTTCTCTCCCCTTCACCTTCCTGCACTTCTCCAGTCAAGTTTTGGGGGAATTCAGCTGCTTTGCCTCATGCCAACCAGGAATATTTAGTCCAGCTCTCACCTGGATCTTGTGACATCACTCAAGTGATGCCATGGCTGCTGGTTTGTGTCGGGTTTGATATCCTGAGACAGAGAAAATGTAAAAATTCCCCTTTGATGTGGAGTCTCTGACTCCCCATAAACCATCCCCCTCCCAGCCCTGGGAGCTGAAGGCACTGAGAGTTTGGAATTGGGCTCTGGAAAGAGATGCCAGTCCTGCCTCTGAATCCCCCTGCCTGGCCATTTTCCTGCTGGAATTCCTGCTCATTCATTGCTCTGCTGATCACCACTGTGCTGTGACCCTGCTGCCCTCCAGGCAGGACCCAGGAGGAGCTGGGGACAGTTTTTGGGGTGGTGGGCACCTCTTGCCTCCCCTCTGTGGGATTGTTGGCACAGCTGGAGCAGCTCTGGGTGGCACAGGGGTTGTCCTTGCTCATTGTCCATCCCTTGGCTGCCTTGGAGGGAGCAGGGCCTGGCTTTGGGAAGTCTGTGCCTCAGTTTCCCCATCACCACAACAGATCTTCAGTTTGATTTACAAATTGGTGCAGAGCTCATAGGTTTTTCCCCTCCAGGGGGAGTTCTGTAGGTACAAGGTGAGGTTCCTCGGTGAGGAACAACAAAACTTCTGATGAATGTGCTGCCAATTAAATAATCCTGCCCTGGCCAGGAGTGGGGTGCAGTGGGGAGGCTGAAATGTGTGTCCCTGCAGAAGGGTTTGTGGGCAGCAGCACCCTCTGCTTAAAATCCCTGATGAAGAGGGAGGTCAGCTGGGAAATGGATTTTATTTTTTGTCTTCTCTTTCAATTTTGGTGCAGCAATGTGTTAGCTCAGGTCCGGGAGAATCTCAGCCTGAAAGTGCTTTTTGTTTGTTTGTTTGTTTTTTGTTTTCCCCTTCTTTTCCCCATTCTTCACGTATTTTTTTAGAGAAGGAACAGCATCCAGTTGTTATCCCCTGCAGTCATCCCTTGTGTGAAGAGCACCTCAGAGCTTTCCAAGGCAAGTTTTGCACTGCTAATTGTTTCTCTATTTTTATGCAAATGCGAAAATCCTCATTTGATCCTTTTAAAAAATACTATTTTTACAACCAAGTGCTTTTATTTGGGTTTCAGAGAGGAAGTGCTGCTGTGAGAAGGCTGGAGAACATCACAAAAGTGAAAAGGGAGATTGAAGATTTGCCACAGATCTGCAGGACCTCGTGGCAAGATGAGCTGGGGAAGGAGATGCTGACAGGTGGGGAAGGTGAGAAATGGCTGCAGGATTGTCTCTGTCGAGGTAGGTGAGATAACCCAGCTCTGTAATGCCTCACCCAGCTGCAAAGCTGCCCAGAAAATTCATCTTTTTATAATATTTTTACTTTCAGCTCTTCCCCAAGTCCCCCTGTCTTTAATGGGGTGCTTGGAACTTTTTTTTTTTTCTTTCTTTCTTGTTTGTAGAAGAAAAACTTTTTCACAGGAAACATTGGGAAACAGCCCCTCCCTTCTTCTGGTGGGAAAATAAGTGCAGGTTTTGTTCACCTCTATTTCTGTGTAAATGGGGCTGTTGGAAGGAGAGGCAGTGCCTGGGGTTAGCAGAGCCTCACCAAACGAATTCAACGATGTCCCCACAATTCCTGAGAAAAGCACAGAAATGAGAGAAAGAGGAATGCACACTGTCCAGGTGGAAAGTGTTCTCCCAGCACTGAGATTTTTTTTTTTTTTTTTCCTGGGAGCTGGAACCAGCCCCAGGAACTTCTCCTGCCCTCCCCTCCCCGGCTGCTGCTCGTTCTGAACACTCCCAGATTTTGAGATAAGGTGCTTTTGTTTCCCAGTTGCGTCTGGGTCAGCGTTTGGAGCTGATATGACAGGCCTGAGGCAAGCAGAGAAATCTGTTCCAAGTTCCCATTTCGGGAACGTGTCACCAGTCCAATAGCCTATTTACTCTCTCGGGGATCTATTTTTAAAAGTTATTAGCAGATTACTGGTTTTCTATCAACCTCAGGCACCAATCTCCCAAAGATACTATTGTACTTTAATAAGGTGCATTTGATAATCCTCAGATAAAGGCATTTGGAGTGAGGGGGAGGAGAGGGAGAAACTCTTGCACCGACTCAAATAAGGGACACACAGGCCAGAAAAGGGTTAAATACACTCATGTTTCTAAATGGCTGAACTACTGTATGTTGTAGTTTTCAACTGCAAATCATCTTTAATAGCAGACATCACGGGATGGCTCATTACATTAAGCTATTTTTCATGCTATCTCCTGTAATATCCTTTAATCCAATGCGTTTCAAATCACCTCAGGCTAAAATAAGAGACATAGCGATGTAATAGCCTAGTGTATTAGTGGGTTAATTGCCCTGTTGTACTCTCTAGTAGATATCTCTGGAATGAGTTCTATATTAATTGTAAATTGCTTAATACATTTAACTCCTTGAGCAGCTTGGTCCTACGCTCTGTCTTTAATGAACAAGAAAACTTTGGAAATAGTTGGGATTTTTGGTGGCCGAGTCAGCAGGGTGCCAGCCCTTCCCCACCAGCTCTGAGCACTCACATCATCCTCTGGAGAGTCAGCCTGCAGCACTAAAAGGAAATGATTGCTTTTTGTCCTGGCAGGTGCCAAGTTCTGCAGCCTGCACAGCCTCAACACCCTGCTCAGAGCCAAATCCCTGAGCCCAGGATGGTCAGAGCCCAATCCCTGAGCCCAGGATGGTCAGAACCAAATCCTTGAGCCCAGGATGCTCAGAACCAAATCCCTGAGCCCAGGATGCTCAGAACCAAATCCCTGAGCCCAGGATGGTCAGAACCAAATCCCTGAGCCCAGGATGGTCAGAGAGAAATCCCTGAGCCCAGGATGGTCAGAGCCAAATCCCTGAGCCCAGGATGGTCAGAGCCAAATCCCTGAGCCCAGGATGGTCAGAGAGAAATCCCTGAGCCCAGGATGGTCAGAACCAAATCCCTGAGCACAGGATGGTCAGAACCAAATCCCTGAGCCCAGGATGCTCAGAGCCAAATCCTTGAGCCCAGGATGGTCAGAGAGAAATCCCTGAGCCCAGGATGCTCTGAACCAAATCCCTGAGCCCAGGATGGTCAGAGATAAATCCCTGAGTCCAGGATGGTCAGAACCAAATCCCTGAGCCCAGGATGGTCAGAGAGAAATCCCTGAGCCCAGGATGCTCTGAACCAAATCCCTGAGCCCAGGATGGTCAGAACCAAATCCCTGAGCACAGGATGGTCAGAACCAAATCCCTGAGCCCAGGATGGTCAGAGAGAAATCCCTGAGCCCAGGATGGTCAGAGAGAAATCCCTGAGCCCAGGATGCTCAGAACCAAATCCTTGAGCCCAGGATGCTCAGAGAGAAATCCCTGAGTCCAGGATGGTCAGAACCAAATCCCTGAGCCCAGGATGGTCAGAACCAAATCCCTGAGCACAGGATGGTCAGAACCAAATCCTTGAGCCCAGGATGGTCAGAACCAAATCCCTGAGCACAGGACCTGCACAGCACCTGGCACTGCAGAGCTGCAGGACACTGTGCACTGACCATCCCTGAACTGGACAATCAGAGGAAGGGAGAGAAAAAGGGGAAGGTTTCAATAACACATAAGATTTTGTCTTGCCAGTGCTGTGGCCCGAGAGGGAAGATGGATGGAGTGCTCTGCAGCTCTGCCAGAGGATGCAGCAGTGCCTCAGTGACACACACAGCTCACACAGTATCGCCCATAACCTGCAGCAGCTACTTTTCTAAAATTACTTCTGCAGCAGCAGGCAGATTTGCAGTCCCTTTTCTGAATATTGGAACATAAGTGTCACCAGGCTACCAGAGGGTAATGTCACTGATTTCTTTGGATTGCTCCCAGTGTGCATCAGGGGGGTGCAAAAGGAGCAGGCACGCTGGAGGTTGGAGCAAGTTGTATAATTTTCAGGTGAGACATTCTTTATGCATTTCTTTTGGGACATTCTGGATTCTGAAACTCCTTGGCAAAAATGTTAGTGTCAATTTAAAGGAAAAGCACGGAGGAGGAATGCTGAAAAGCTTCTTGCTTTGAAACTTTAGATTAATTTCTCCTCTGAAGTGCCACCTATTGCAGGATTGCAGCAGTGGGGAAGAGAACTGCAGGTCAGTGTTCTGAATTTCACCTTGTGACCCAAAATTCTGTCCACCTGCTCTGGGCTGTGCAGCTCAGTCTGTTCCATGGAGCAGCACCTTGGAACCTTTTTTACACCTGACATCAGTTCTACTTTATAGATTAAATATAACATCATAAATACACCATTCAGGACACCTTTTGTAAAGCTTTGAATATAATCTCAGATTCCAGTGGTTCTAGTGGAGCAGCTGAAGGATTTCAAGAAGAGCTGCTTTGCTTCAGGTTTGTCACCCCTGACCTTGCTGTTTGGGCTAAAAGAAATATCATCCCTCTGTTTTAAAAGCTAAGGTACCTGTGAATGTGCATGAGAATTTCATAACTTGTGAAGGAAAATGTATGTGAAACTAGGGAGATAGTTGGGTTTGAAAGGGAAGACACAAAGTGCTTAGACTGCTGGAAAAAAATCCATCAAGTAATTCTCTACCTATAAAATAGGTGGTAATGCAATCTGAGCTTAATTTTGATGGCACACTGTACTTCATAACAGTGACAACACCTTAAAAATGTAATGAAAGGGCCTGATTTATTGCTGGAATAATCCATTTAGCACTCCAATAAATAAAAGGAGAAAATACAACCAATGTTTTGTCAGAAGAGGGGAAAAGAAGGGAGAAAAATTGCAGCGTGTAGCAGTTTTCTGGAAATGCATCCAGAGTTTTGGGGTTGATTATTTTCCTGAAGACAAATATAAATTCCCAGATGGATTTTAAGATTTAGAGCTGATGTCCACTCTGCATTTTTAAAAAACAGCAGCCCTGTGACACACTGGGACCACGTTTGACTGACAGGGGGGAGGAGAAGCTACTAACTTACTGCCTTACAAATATTTGATTTTGAATATGCTCTCTTTGCCATTAGGAAGTGCAAAGCAAATGTATTTCCCCCCCATGCCAAATTTGTTTTAATAACATGAGGTTGCTCCTGCAAATGTCAGCTCCACCCTCCTCTCCCCGCCTCACTTGGCCCCACAGCAGAGCCTGGCGGGTTTTACACTCCCTCTACATCACTTCTATTAATCTGTTTAATCTGCTCCAGGGCCTGGCAGTGGCAATGACAGGAAAAGCAATAAAATGCTCCCCTGGCAGATGTCTGTATTCAGGTGCTGAAACAGAGCTGCTGCTTCTCCAGGGATGGGGGAAACTTCCCAGTGCAGAAACAGGAGTGGACTGAGGGCTCTGGGCTCTGACAGCAAAGCTTTGAAGGCCATGAATGCTTCAGGGTGACTTTTCAGCACATGAAGGAGCTGCCAAAAAAGGTGGAGAGAGGATTTACAAGAGCCTGGAGTGGCACTGAGGGGGTTTAGACTGGGGATCAGGGAGAAGTTGTGTTCCCATCTCCCAGCCCAGCTTCCATCAGCCAGCACTGCCCAGTTTCATCCATCACTAAACTGGATGGGAATGAGCATGGACAAAAAAAAAAAAAAAAAAAAAAGGGGAGGAAAACCAGCAAAATGCAGCCACACTGCTCTTTTGGGGGGATGTTTTGCTTTGAGGCCTTGGAGAAATTTTTTGTGCTTCTCCATCCCTGGTGGGCACGTCTCAGGCTGCAGGAATGGCCCCAGTGCTGGAGTCCCACAACCAGCCCTAATTGGCCTGTTTGTTTTGCAATAAGTGATTCCTGCCTGTCTTGGGGTGGATTGTTTTTCACACCATTAAATGAAGTTCTGCTGTATTGATCCCTGTTTTTCCAATTTGAAGCCTGAAAAGTGATGAAGACATTTTCTTGTTTTCTCATGTACTTTTCCCCTCAGTTCATTTAGGTGACCTGTCTTTAGTTCCTTGCTCTGCTCGCTGTAATTGCTTCTTCAGAGTAATGTTACACCGTGAGCCAGGGATGGCTCCGTGGGAGTGATAAGGACAGAACAGAACAGCATTTGACTCTGATAAGGGCAGGAGAACAGCACAGCCTTGCAGAACAGATAAAGGATGTAAGCCAGGCTAGCAGGAGGCCAGCCCAGCTCTGCAAGGCTGGCAAAGCAGGAGCTGTGAATGATGATTTTGTGCTCGCTCAGAAGCAGGGGCTGAGGAACAACCATCCCAAAAATACATCGGAGGTGAAAACCGACCCTAAATAACCACCTGAGGGCTCTGCTGGGGGTGTGGCTATGTAAAATAATTAATGCATATGCATCGGTGGGTGGGGATGGCTCATGAATACGTAATCAGGGTAAGTAAGTGATGAAATCTCTGCTGCCAGAGGAAGGGCTCTCTGAGCTCTCAGCACTGTGGCTGCTTTCTAATCCTCAGAGCTGCTAGAAAGTTTTTATCTGGCTGCTTCCTGGTTGAAGTCGCCCTGCAGTATTTACTGGAGACAAACCACACCTCAACAGCAGCAGCTCTTGCTGCAGCCTCGGTAGAGCAGGACCACTGGACAGCTTTGTCTCTTCAGGGTGCTTCATATTTTGTTTGAGAGGTGGAAGCATCGTGGAACGTCATCTCTGGACACTTATTGCCATTTATATCCTCTTTGCCTTGGTGAAGAATCTCAATGCTCCAATGTTTGCATTGGATTTTGCCAGATTTTTGTTTGGCATTAATGGGGAGCTGAGTTTTTCTAGGTCAATAGAGTGAGTGCTGAATTCAGGTTTAATTAAGGAGGGAGCAACTAATCCTCACTTCCAATTATTTAATGTGTGATGTCTAAACACAGCCCATGCACACACAGAAGTTTTCCAGTGGCTTTGGTAGGCTCCAGACTTGCAGAATCCACTGATGAAAGCCAGAAGTGCAGTGAAGCACAGCAAACATGGGAGGCTGGGATTGCTGCCTGCATCCCTGAGCTGCTCCCACCTGGCACAGTCTGGGATGCTCCAGAGGGAGGGAGGGAGGGCAGGACACTGCTGGCCCCCCTCAGTGTGTGGGTAGGGACTGAATTTAGGCATTAAACAGCAAAAAACCACACAAACAAGGAGGGCTCGATAATTTCCTTGTTTTCCTCTCCAAATATAAAATATTTGGAAAAAAAGCTAAAAAAATTAGGAAAGGTGCTAATTTGCAGAAATGTTCAAATCTGCTCATTGCCTAAGAGACTGGAAGGGATTTTGGGTTTTACTTTTTTTTTTTTATTGTAAACTACCTTATGACAATTGGTGATAAAAGAGCTGAGCCTTTCAAAATCCATTTTAATAAAACACCGTATGACCTCATAGATATGCATAGGATTCAGAAATAACATGGATTTTAATGAAGGTACTTGAAAGGTATGGTGCCATATTGCAATTTTATGGAAGATCTTAGATTAATGAAATTAAACGTGAACTGCATTGTTTAGATGATGAACTTAAGGTCATATCTGCAGCATTTGAAAGAGAAACCTTGAGTGGATGGTGTAGAATCATTGATTTAGACCCTGGTAGACAGCTGAATAGCAAGCACTGAAGCATGAAGGTAAATTCCCATATTTCATTGTTAGAAGGTTAGCTGGTGGCTGCCAGCTTTTCAGTGATAATCACCAACCAATTCCACCCTGTTTCAAAAAAGATTTTGCCTTTGTGTGCTAAGACACTTTTAAAAACCATTACTGTTGAAAGCAGGGGCACAGTGTTTAAAGGGAAGCTATTTCTGCAAAATGCAGGATGGCAATGACTTGATGCTGTCCTTGGATAGTGATGCTATTAAGTTCATTAGGATCATCATCCATTTAAAATGCTTATAAGGAGAATTGCCACTGTTCTGCTGGAGACACCAGAGGTACCTCCTCCTGCAACCCCCAGAGATGTGTCATCAGTGATTAGCTCTCTTGCCTCCTTTAATTTTGGGTAAGACAAGGGCCCTTTCAGGTCTGAGTGCTGTCTCCATCCTCAGGCACACGCAGGGAATAAATGCACGAACATGCACATGCCTTAAACTAATAAATGTGAATTTGTACAACAGGAAAATTGCAAGGGACGAAATCCTCAGGCCTTAAGGATAAGTGATAATAGAATGATACTGCCAATTACTGCTGGAGAACAGTGTTGTCACAGGGAGCAGCTCCTGGAGATGGAGGGATGAGGGGCAGGGAACAGATTCCCTTTCGACAGTTTGCTGTTAAAGGGAATTTGTCAAGGATGTTCAAATTAGCTCTAACTGGGCCAGATCCTCAGATGACATAAATCAGCCTGTAGATTTCAAACCCTGATCTGGCTACATGCTCCTCTTTGTTCTTTGTCCAGTCTTTATGATCTGCATCCTAACCCTGCCTGGGTGCTGTTCAAGCCCCTGTTCCCTTTGTTCTGTCCCAGCCCTGCTGATGAGGAATATTGTAATATTTACAGGCAGCACTCAGCTCCTGGAGTGGCCTGCTGGGGTGCAGGGCTCCAGCTGGGGACCAGAGAGAGCAAACCTGGAAAAGAATCTCTCAGGTGGCAACTGAGACATCTGTGTCTGATGTACTTCCTTGTGTGTTCTCTTCCAGCCTGAATTTTTGGCAAGCTAAGCTAAACTCTGCTGCATTGTGAAACCGTGTGAAAGCTGCCAGTAGGAAATGAAGTAAGAAATAGTGTTAGATAATGGCTGTAAATGCATTATGATCACTCTTTTCATTAGAAACTTCCTTGTTTTCTCCCTGGTGTATACCACAAACAGCTTGCATGTGATTTATCTGTGTGTGCTTGGGAAGGAGAGGCAAAGGGAATAAAGTCTTTGCCATGAGATGTTTTAAAAGGCAGCTGGGACACTTAGAGACATGATGCTTGTTAAAATAAATGGAAGCTGCATGTCTAAATGCCCTGGTCATCCTTGGAAGCCTTGTGCCTGATGTTTATCTTGCAGTGGTTTCCAAAAGGGGATTGCACATCCCATTTCCAGGGGGGATCTCAGTGCACAGCAAAGCTGGGATCACACAGGGCCAGGCCCAGCTCATGCCAGGGTATAAAGGTTTGAAATGGGGCACAGCACTTTCTGGGAAGCTCTCTCTAGAAAAACAAGTCCAGGTTCCACAGAAGTTAAAGGAATGTGGCTCCCCTCTCCCATTTCCAGAGGTTTTTCTCTGTGCAGCTCTTGGGGTTTCTGTGTCCAGTTCTGCAGGATTTGTTGAGCTCATAATACATCCATAACTTCCCACCCTGTTGTAAATCTTCTGACAAATATTTTTTTGATTTTTAAAGGAAAAAATGATTGGCATTGTCCACTTTGGAAATGCTGGCCCATAAAGTCTGAACAGGGAAGTTAGGCCATGTTAAATATCAATTGATTATAAACCCCATATTAATTGATGTTCAGCAGCCCTGCTAATGGAGAGAAGCTCATTACATAGCAGTTAACCCTCAATGCATATATATTAAATAATCAATTAGTATTTATTTAACATACAATAACCTCCCTATTAGTGCTAAATTAAAAGCCTCTTTATGGAGGCCTTGCAGAAAGCCCTGCACTGTGCTAACCTGGAGCCAGGAATTTGCATTTAGAGCTTCAATCTTTGTTACCTCTGGTGGCCCAGGATGATTTTAAGATATTAAAAGATATTAAGTGAAAGGAGCTGTGTTTGTGACAGTCACCTGGCCCTGCTGGGGAGGGGGTCAGTGCCAAAAACTTGGTGAGTTGCTGCCCATGTGGTCACAAAAAGATGCAGAGACCTGGCAGGTGATGGGTGAGAGGGAAACAGAGGGATTTGTACTCCAGTAAAAGACTTTTGAGGTAGAAGAAAAGTATTTTCAAATGGAAAAAAGAAAAGGAGAATGAGCAGAGAGACAACAAGACAAAATAAAAGCAAAGAGGTGGCGTGGCTGGGTAATAGAAACAGGGCAAACTGGGGAACTGGGAAAAGGAATAGTTGAACTAAATTGCCCAAAATGAGTCTCTCCTGTGTTATGTCCTGAGCTGCCATTTATATCTGTGTGGTGTATGGAATATTAGCAGGTGGATTCAGTCCCATCTCTGTCTGGCCTGAGGTGTGACAGGGAGGCGGATAGAAAGGAGCTCTGCTGTTTTCCTTGGAGCCTGGGTGAGTTTTATATTGGGGTCTAATAGGCCCAGACCCTATTTGGAGCTGAATTACATCACACACCTATGCAATAATCTCTTTTCTGGTGGGGGGAAGCTGGGAAATCAAGCAGCTTCTCCAAAAGTCAATTCTGGTACTCAAAATGGAGCCAGCTGAAGAAATTGTCATTGATCCACTTCTGAACTTGGAGCAAATTTCCATAAAAATAATCAGATCCTCTCAGCTGCAGAAGTTTTAATGCCATGTGTGGGATGGGCAGGCTGGGAGAACAGGAGCTGAGCAGTGATTTGGGTTCATTTTCCTCTTCCCTGTGCCAGTCCTGAACAGGGAGTTACAGGCTGAGGGGGATGGGAGATGATGCCTTGGCTGCTCTCTTTGCAACTTCTTGGCAAAAAGGAGTAAAAGACAGTAAAAGTTGGCTTGATCCTGCTGGTCTGATCCTCAGTGGATGAGAACTGGAGCAGTCTTTAGTAGGGTTTAGAAAGGCTTGATTAATTTAGGCTCCTGGGAATGTGGCAGGGCTGAAAACCTCTTGGGAATTTGGAGAAGCTCAGAGTGGGGCAGCCAGGTCCAGGCTGGAGCAGGCAATGACAGCTCCATCCCAGAGGTGTGAAGAAGAGCAGGGAGCCTGTGAAGCAGCCCTGATGGGATGGGGGGTTTGGACATGTGTGAAGGGAGGTGGGTGACCCCTTCCCTCACTGCCCCTCTCCAGAGGGAGAGGGAGAATCCTGTGACAAAGGGAGGTGAGGAGACCTGGGGCTGACAGAGCTGGGGCAGGAACAGGTAAATAACCACGGATTTGGAACATCAGCAGGCAGAGTTTAATGAAGGGATAAGCAAAATAAAACAAGCTGAATGCCAGTGCTGTCTGAAGGGCAGTAACAAAGCTGATGGAAAAATCGCTTTAACCATTCTGGATCTCAGGGAAGACCCCAATGTAATTTTACTGAGGAAATGCAATCCTATTCCAGGCTTTCCAGCCCTGCCAAGGAGTGGAAGGCATGCACACATCAATGCCTGCTCTTCCTGAAGCTCAGGAGGACTTTGCTCACTGTGGTAGGGAGAGACCTTCGAGGACTTTTCCCTGCAAGGACGGCGCCAGCTGTTTGAGCGAGTGATGGTCACCTGTATTCACAGGTAGATGATGTATTTGTGGCACTTGCAATAAATTACTTCTTCTTCTCCTTCCAGCTTCTGGAAGCATTCCCAGTGGCTGGCCTATTCATCAGGGCTGTTACATTGCTGCTGCAAAGAGGGAAGTAGCTTTGTGTGTTGCTCTTTATTAGCATGTGCCGCGGTGTGAGGCAGGGAACCCCTCTGTGCAAACACAGCCGAGGTGACAGTGACAGTCCTCATCACACAGCGTTAGCAACTCAAACAGCCACGTCAGTCAGGGAGCTGGAGGGGAGGCAAAGCAAAAGGGGGAACGTGACAGTTTGCAAACACTCTGCTGCATGGTTTTGTCACTGGTGTGTTCGTCCTGGAAGGGGCTTGGAGGAAATGCAAATGGATTTTGTGCTGGACGAGTCTGTGTGCAAGTGAGGACTGCTGGAGCTTTGTTGGGTGTGTAGAAATTTCTTCTTCCTGTAGACAGAGATAATCAAAGCACTTCTAGAATTTCTGGGAATTATCCAAGGCCAGGTTTTGCCTACAGGTCAGGGCAGTCTTTGCTAATCTATTTAAAATAAGCAAAAGAAAGTAGTAATGAAGTGGTGAAGCAAAAACAAACCCCAAAACTCAACAAAGCAAAACCTAATTATTTTCCACAGTAAAGTTTTGGGGTGTTTGAAATGTATTGACGTTTCCTAAAATCACTAATTTAATCCCTCCACACTGCAGTGGAAATATCAAACCTAAGAAATTTAGGAAATTAGGCTGAAGGTTTTCTATTACCCTGAAATTTTGCCTTAGAGAAATGATAGCACAGATGGAATTTCCTTGGGAAAGAACTGAGTAAAGGATGCTGAGGAATTATTTTAGTTAAACTGACTGCAATGCTAAAAATGAATCCTGGAGTGGGACAGTAAAAAAACTCATACTGGAATATTAATTCTGCTTCCAATCACCCAAGGAGTTCAGTCACTGAAGTCAGAGTGAATTCAGTCTGTCTGGTTTCCAGAGGCTTTAGGGAGGCTTTGCCAATACTATTCTTTCCTGCTGGATTTGTCTGCATCTCTTCAAAGTTATTAGTGGAAATAATTTCCTCTCTGTCCTGCTGGTCTGTCTCTGCTGTGGATTGCTCCCTCACACATCTCATCTCCCCTCAGTCCTGGGGGGCAGCAGGGTGGTGTTCAGCCCTTTTCCCAGTTATCCAGGCACAGGGCACACATCCCAAGCTAGTCAGGAGAACAATCCTGTCTGGGTGAAAACACTCTCTGAGGACTCACCTCTGCCTGGTGCCTTCAGGGAATGAAACCACTAATTATGGGAGAGGAGTGTTTGCATTGTAGACATGATGTTAAGAGCAGAAGGGAGATCCCATGGCTGAGAGCCCAGGTCTCAAAGCCATCCCATGGCTACTCTGTGTGGGACTCACCTCTTTGAAAATCCCAAAAAAACCCAAGTGTGCAGAACTTTATTGAGTGTAAGAGTAAGTAATTTCTATCTGTAAGGAACAACTCCTATCTGTAAGGAATAGGTAATTCCTCTGTACCCCATTACAAATCCTCAGCCTGCAGGCACCAGGGCAGAGGAAAATGGTGATTTTAGCTGTATCACCTCCCTGATTTCTTGTCCTCCATCTCCATGGAGGGAGGGCTGGCAGTGCACAGCCCCACGGATTTCAGCTCTCCAGAATTCCAGAGCTGCCTCACAACACTTACCCATAAACTGTACGGATGGAGGAAGATGTTGCCTGTTTTCTGAAGAACAGGGTGAAATCCCCCCACATATGCCCTCTATCTATTTCCTTTTGCCTTTCCCACCATTTTATTTATAGGCTTTCCTCCGTTTCCTGGGAAAATCCCTTTTTTGAGTAGATTTGTGCGTGCGTGTGAGCCTGTGTGGGGTAGGTGTGTGTGTGTGTGTGTTTAGGAGGTTAAAAAAAATTTCTTGCTGTCAGCAAGTGATGTTACAAACCTGCTCTGACAAGGCTGGTTGTATATTTACAGTTGGTGAGAGCGAAGGCTTCATCAATCTTCACGCTTTGAAAGGGACAGGCCCGCTCCCATGAGCACCTGCTCGGGGAGAACAGCTGAACTGTGACTTTCCAGGGAGCTGGCTGTAAATTTTAGCCATTCCCCCCACAGCCCACGCATGCTTGAGCTCTTTAACCTTCCCAGGCTGGCAGGAGTCCCAGCAATCAGTTTAGTGCAAAGACTGGGGTTCTTTTTAATTAACCTTTTGTTTCCCGCTGCAGGTGTTTCAAAGTTTTCTTCATGTTAAAAAGGAAGGGGGGGGGGGAGAAAAAATATTGTTTGCAGAGGTGCATCCAGTTTTTCCATGCTTGGTGATCAAAGGGGATCAGCCTTTCTCATGTTTCCCCTCCACATTCACCTCTTGGATGTGTGTCTGTGCCAGCATCCGCTGGGAATTGGCAGCAAAGCTTCCCTTTGGGCACCTGCAGAAAGTATTCCTGAGCTGCAAAAAAAGGCAAGTATTGCGCTGTTTGATCAATAGAATTATTAGTAGGACAAGGACCTGTTGTATCACTGAGAAAATTCATGTGGGGAAATTTATCACAAGGGAGAAAAATGCATTCAAGCCCCACTTAAAACAATAAAGCATATCTTTGAGGGAGAGTTTCAGACTTTCCTGTATAAAGGAATAATGGTTTCTATAATTTAATAGGTGGTAAATTTGGTGAGGAGTGCCAGCAAATCCATTTCACATAATGATATTTTATCTCCCTGGGTATGGTCATTTTCATGAATGTCTTTTTATTGGTTTCCTTGTCCCACAAAGTGTCCAAGATGGTGCTGCTCATCCTCAAATACTGAGCACAGACAGAGGCAGGGATGGCTGGAGAAAACTATTAATAATGGTGACAAAAAATGGGCAGGAACTGTGTGACAGTTAAATGTGCTCCCTATAAATAAAGAACATTTCTATTTGACCCTCAGGGCTGTGGCTTTTCAGCACTTACTTTTGTAGGAGTTAAGGTGGTCACAGCTATTAAAAACTAGAGATAAGCTGCAAGGAAATTCAGGTGAGGATAACAGGGGGGAAAAAGAGGGTTTCCAAAGAAGATTTCACTGAAAGTTCCAGCTAGAAAAAAAAAACTGAAATAGCCCTTGGTGAGGGATTTTATTTACATAGGCCAGGGCAATTTGCTTCTTGGAAAAAGGAGTGATTTATTCTCTTGGTATCTAATTGCAAATTCACAGAGGCAAACCCTTTTCTCATGTAGCTCTGCTGAGATGGACAGGAGCATTAGTTATGAAGGTTCACAGACTTTTAGAACCCTTGCAGTCTACATCAAAAATAAACTAAAACTCACAGCTGTGTTTTTATTCTGGCTGGCACTTTATGCTGATTAGAGGTAGCAACCACAATCTGTGACTGCTATCACACAAAATAAACTGAGTTTCAGGAAAGGGAACTGAGAAATTTTTCTTGAGGGGAAAAAGAAGCAGCGAGTTGGAAGAAAATCAGAATAAAATGGAAGGAAAGGGGAAAACATACAAGAGTTGGTTTCCAAGAGGCAATATATGGTATTACATACATGATAGATTCACCTGGTATGAAATAGCCAGAGAAGTGTGGCTGCCCCATCCCTGGAAATGTCCAAGGCCAGATTGGAGCAACCTGGGCTAGTGGGAGTTTCAGATCCCTTCCAACCCAAATCATTCTGTGATTCTGTGTTTCACAGCCAGCACAAAGTCTTTGCTGCCTTCTCTCTTGTGTGTGGAATCAAAACTGTCTGAATTTTGCTTTTGAATTCTCCTTCCATGGCTGGTTGACTGCCTGGGAGATCTGCAGAGCTGCCTGCCAGGAGGAACAAGGATGTGCCAACATGTGGTCCTGGAACTGCAAATTCAGAATGAAGCAAGAAGCAAAAGAAGTGATGAGATGAGCCATCATGGGAAATGAAAGGAAAACTGTGAAAACGGTTATAATAAATAATGAGAAATGTAGCATGGGCCAAAGGAATAATAGATCAGCAGTGGGAAGACTCTAAAAGCTGCAGAGAGTTATTGATAGACATTGTGTAAGGAGAAGAACATAAAAAAAGAAACCCCTGACAGTTTTGCCTTCTTGTTCACAAAGGCAGGTGGCAGGGCAGATGCCAAAGTGAAAGATAAATATCCTTTTGCATAAAGAAGAAATATTGAAGGAAACTGGGCAGAGGTGACGGAGAAATTAAGAGTGTTAAAAGACCCTGAAAGCATGTGGTCCATGTCAAACCCCCCTCAGGATTTTGAGCCAAGTCAGCAAAATAGATGAAAAATCTGTTGAGGGAAATGAGAACCTCTTTGAAGAGCAGTAATGGAGAAATTCTACAAGTGTCAAGTCCAAGAGAGCTTTCCAGAAAGGAAAGGTGGTGGTTCAGAAGAAGGTGCCTTGCATGGCCAGGAGGCCAAAGTGTATTTTAATCTGGGGTTGCACTGGAGAAATAGTTAAGAGAAGTTATGAGTTTAATTAAGGAAAACCATCAAGGATTTTAAAAATTTGGGATTCGTGCCAATAAAGGGAGAGCAAAACTGACAGCAGCTTTCTGAGGAATTAATGCAAATCACAGGCCAGGGAAAAGCCAAAAGATATAATTTCTGCTGTGGCAGGAAAGGTTGGCTATAACACAGCTGGAAAATGTAATCTGGAGTAAAAGTGATGAGTGAGGGACATGGAAGAGGCTGATGGGTTCTTGCTACCAGGTTACTCATGAGGATGCACTGGCTTGTGCTTGGAGAAAGTGTGATGCCAGAGAACTTCAGGATAAAGTAATAATTGAAGTGAATTTGAGGGAAGCACAGGGACAAGAGGAAGGGAACAAATACCACAGGGGTTTGAGGGTGCCTTGGGTGGGGAAGCAGCGAGCAAGAGTTCAACCCAAACTCTGCTCGGCCAAGATTCTGTGTTTCTGCAATGAGTTTCCATGAGAGATTTCTGACACACACACACACCCTTAACAAAATAAAACTGCAGTTTTAGCATTGGAGTGCATGTTAAAGAGCCACATGTGGTGCGTTGGGCTTTCCAGTGTGGGGAGGGGGACGGGAAGATGGCAGGGAAGGTGGAGGGTCTGTGGGGAAGGTAGAAAGGTGATGAGTGTGTGGGGAAGGTGGAAAAGTGGAAGGTCTGTGGTGAGGGTGGGAAGAACATGGGTCTGTGGAGAAGGTGGGAAAATGGGGAAGGTGGAAAAGAGTCTGTGGGAAAGGGACAGGCCTGAGGGAGGGTGAAGCATCTGTGGGGAAGGCGGAAAGATGTGGGGTCTCTGGGGAAAGAGGAGGGTGTGTGGGGAAAGCAGGAACGTGGAGAAGGAGGAGAAGTGGAAAGTCTGTGGGAAAGGTGGGAAGGGGACAGGGGTGTGGGGAAGGCAGAGGGTCTGTGGGGAAGGGGATGGGTCTGTGGGGAAAGTGAAGGCAGGAAAATGGAGGATCTGTGGGGAAGATGAAGGCGGGAAAGCAGATGGTCTGTGGGAAGGGATGGGTCTGTGGGGAAGGTGAAGGCAGGAAGATGGACGGTCTGTGGGGATGGTGAAGGCGGGAAAATGGACAGTCTGGGGATGGTGAAGGCTGGAAAGCAGGCGGTCTGAGGGGAAAGTGAAGGCAGGAAAATGGAGGATCTGTGGGGAAGATGAAGGCGGGAAGGCAGACGGTCTGTGGGGAAGGTGAAGGCAGGAAAATGGACGGTCTGTGGAGATGGTAAAGGCGGGAAGGCGGTCGGTCTGTGGGGAAGGTGAAGGCGGGAAAGCAGAGAGTCTGTGGCGATGGCAGGAAGGCAGGAGAGTGGTGGCTTTGTGGGAAGGAGGAGAAGGTGACGGGTCCCCGAGCGGAGCGGCCGCCATCCCTTCAGCCGAGCTCCCTCCACCATCCCCTCAGCCGAGCTCCCTCCATCCCCTCAGCCGAGCTCCCTCCATCATCCCCTCAGCCGAGCTCCCTCCATCCCCGGCCGAGCTCCCTCCATCCCCTCAGCCGAGCTCCCTCCATCATCCCCTCAGCCGAGCTCCCTCCATCATCCCCTCAGCCGAGCTCCCTCCATCATCCCCTCAGCCGAGCTCCCTCCATCATCCCCTCAGCCGAGCTCCCTCCATCCCCTCAGCCGAGCTCCTTCCATCCCCTCAGCCGAGCTCCCTCCATCATCCCCTCAGCCGAGCTCCCTCCATCATCCCCTCAGCCGAGCTCCCTCCATCCCCTCAGCCGAGCTCCCTCCATCCCCTCAGCCGAGCTCCCTCCATCCCTTCAGCCGAGCTCCCTCCATCCCCTCAGCCGAGCTCCCTCCATCATCCCCTCAGCCGAGCTCCCTCCACCATCCCCTCAGCCGAGCTCCCTCCATCATCCCCTCAGCCGAGCTCCTTCCATCCCCTCAGCCGAGCTCCCTCCATCCCCTCAGCCGAGCTCCCTCCCATCCCCTCAGCCGAGCTCCCTCCACCATCCCCTCAGCCGAGCTCCCTCCATCATCCCCTCAGCCGAGCTCCCTCCATCCCCTCAGCCGAGCTCCCTCCATCCCCTCAGCCGAGCTCCCTCCACCATCCCCTCAGCCGAGCTCCCTCCATCATCCCCTCAGCCGAGCTCCCTCCCATCCCCTCAGCCGAGCTCCCTCCATCATCCCCTCAGCCGAGCTCCCTCCATCATCCCCTCAGCCGAGCTCCCTCCATCATCCCCTCAGCCGAGCTCCCTCCATCCCTTCAGCCGAGCTCCCTCCATCCCCTCAGCCGAGCTCCCTCCATCATCCCCTCAGCCGAGCTCCCTCCATCCCGTCAGCCGAGCTCCCTCCATCCCCTCAGCCGAGCTCCTTCCATCCCCTCAGCCGAGCTCCCTCCATCATCCCCTCAGCCGAGCTCCCTCCATCATCCCTTCAGCCGAGCTCCCTCCATCCCCTCAGCCGAGCTCCCTCCGTCCCTTCAGCCGAGCTCCCTCCATCATCCCCTCAGCCGAGCTCCCTCAGTCCCCTCAGCCGAGCTCCCTCCATCATCCCCTCAGCCGAGCTCCCTCAGTCCCCTCAGCCGAGCTCCCTCCATCATCCCCTCAGCCGAGCTCCCTCCATCCCCTCAGCCGAGCTCCCTCCATCCCCTCAGCCGAGCTCCCTCCATCCCCGGCCGAGCCGAAGTGGCCGCCGGCCGCCACTAGAGGCTGCTCCACACCTCATTAAATAAACACAAACAGCAATTAATTCGCCGGATCCCGAGCGGGAAGGCTTCGGCCTCCAGCTTCCCACACGCCAGAAGGATGCGGGACATCGGGATCTGATCCCGCAATGAGTTTGTGATGTACAGAGAGAGTTCTGCTCAGCAATCAATCCCCGGTGGTTTTGCCAGGCTAAGTCCTGCAAAAAACTCATCTCCGCAGGTGCCCCTTGCCCACAGATGAGGAGTTTTGCAGAGGTTTTACTTGTGATGTTTTATTTCTCTGCAGGTGTTGGTCAGGCAGCACCCCAGAAATTTTTCCCTTTTCGAAAAACCCCAACAAACAGCCCAGGGGTGAGGCACACTCAGGCAGCAGCGACAGCAGTGCTGGGCTCAGTGAACCAGACTCAACACCATCAGTGTTAGATGTTCCGGTAACTTCCACCGAAAATGCAGAGATTAATTGTTCCTAATCTCACAAAACAATGCACAACTTCATCCAGCCGTGCTGCTGTCCTTGTCTGCCTGGCACCTCTTTGTATGCTCTGCCTCTGCACTAAGCAAATATCAGCATTTTCACCTGCCACCTTCCTCCTCTCCCCAAAGCTCAGGTTCTATTTCTGTTCCCCCCACTGCCTTCCTTTATCACCAACTTCATCTTATTAATTTGCAAAATTATAGCTTTGCTGTAAACTGGAATTCTGAACTGCCCCTAGCAGCAGCGTTCGTATTTTCATTTTGTATTTTTCACCAGTGATATTGGTCCAGGGATGGTTTTGTTATTACTACTATTTTTTAGAAACACTGCTCTGGAAGGATAAAGCTGGAAAGCCCCATCTATTTCCTGGAAAAGCCAGTCTCTGTCTGTCAGTATCTGTCATGCCGTGTACACTGTGATTTAAAAACAGCTACAGCAATGCACAGGCCAGGCTAGAGAAGGCATTTCTCTCACTCCAATTCCCATATTCAATATTTCTTGTTTAGTCCTTGTGCATGAGAAGGCTAAACCAGAAATAAACATCAAAGAAGTGATAGTGTCCTCCTTTTGCACCCTGAGGTTTTTTTTGGAGTGGTCCTCAGCAGAGCCAGGAGTTGGACTTGGTGATGCTTGAGGTCGCCTTCCAAGTCAGGATATTGTGGAATATTCCCCTTGTCTTCCTTTTCTATTGCCTGGAAAATCCTCCTGCAGCATTTACTGGTTTTATAGCTTTTTATGGGACATGCAATTCTGGCATTTCATTACTGCTTCATAATCAATGTTAATTCTCCTTTTATGATTTTAAAAATCTACAAGCTCTTCCAAACTCTGTAAAATGCCATTAGTGTGTCTTGGGATGATCCTGTTTTGTTTACAGATCCCTTGCTATTGTGAGTCTCTGTGTTTTGATGGTACAGTTACCAGAAAATGGATTAAAAATTAAACGAACATATTGCTTTATTTGTTTTTAATGAAAGCTGTTTTGCAATTAGCTCTTTATTTGATCAAAGATTGCCTCTGAGTTAATTGTATGCTTTTGCCCAGTCTGTGATTCTTTCTCTGAGATAACTGGGTCAAGTTTTGTTTGCATTGTGACCTACATAAACTTCATGGTAAACCACACTTGTTTCTCCTTCCTAGGACCAGAGCAGCACATGGAGATGTACAAGTAAATGAAATTAAAAGCACAACTGTTGTGTAGAGTTATTTGATGAGAGCATGTCTCTCTTTTTTCAACAGAATTTTCATCCTCTGCTCTAGCTACCATTTCTCTTTGGGTTACGTGCTGGATGAGCATTACAGGCTTTGGTAGAGGCAAGATGCTGCCCACAAATTGTGTGTGCTGCTTGTGGATATCCCTAACAACGTGTGTGTGCTGGAGAATCTCTGCTTTGGGCTGTCTCTGTTTGGAAACTCTTACAGCCATTTAAAAAATGCTGTTCCACCTTGTTTTGCAGTGCTGTTCCAGGCTTCAGACCGTTCCTCTTCCAGCCTTCTCCATTTCCATCGTGGGCTCCTTCCTCCCTGCACAACTTTGAAAATGTGAGAGCAGCTCCTGAGGCGTGGCTGACCCCAGCTTTTCCCCACAGAAGTCATTACAAGTCCTTGATGGTGTGGCCATTGTTACCAGGATCACTGTCCAGTGCTGTCACCATCTAGAATTAGAATTTAGAATCATTTAGAATTCCCAGCAGCTCTGTAGATAGTCACAGCCAGCAGAGCTCAGCTCTGTTGGGATGGACAGAGCCACAGATGGGTGCAGAGGTTTGGAGAGCTGTGCTAGGCAGAGGTGAGTCTGGCCCTGAGTGTCCCTCTGGCAATCCAGGTTTTGTCCCCACTCCTTCGCGCGGTGCCTTTGCACAGGTGACGCAGCGCGGGCGTTCTGCAGAGACAATGTCTGGCTTTGCGTCCCTGCCTCTCAGCAGACAGCCCCAGAACGCCTCTCTGGCCCGCGCTCCGTATTGTTCCCTGTGAACTGCAGCGTGGGATGATGGAAATCTGCTCCCTGCGATCTGCAATGAATTGTTTGCTTTCTCGGGAAGCCTCACGCGTGTGCGCCGCCTTCCCCTTTGCACACACGGGGGCTGCGCCGTGCCGCAAATTGCTTATACACATGTAAGCAAATATCTCCTCAAATCATCTCTTATCGCCAAGTGGGGTGTGGTGCTTGTTGTTCAAGGGGTTGAGGTTGCCTTTCAATCTGCCAGGGCCAGCCTGACACCAAAAATAAACAGCATAAGCCTGGAACGGTTGTCACAAGGGGCAGAGAGAACTTGTCAGGCAGGAGTGTGTGAGCCGGCAAGATGATAATGTGGCATGACACTTCTGAAATGAGACACCGGTTGCCATGGTGAGGAGTCAGGAGGGACTATCTCTCCAGAGGCTGAAATAAAACATGCTTTAAATGATGTTTGATTAGAATTTAGATCATGTAACTGAGTGGCTGGACCCTTTTTTTTTTTTTTTCCCCTTTCCTTTTTTTCTCCCCTCCCTTTACTTGTTGTCGTCTGTGGCTGCTGGCAGAGTTCACTTTGGGAAGAAAGGGCTCGGGGTCCGGAGCAGCCCCAGCTGTAACCCCCCTCACTCCACCACTTCCAGCGTGCTGAGAGGTTACTTAGTTCCATGCCCAGTCAATTATGCTCCTTGCTAACTCTGCTTGCATTTTCCACTTGAGTCCATCATAGTTTAAACCAGTTAAAAATGATTCCCTCTGTTCTGAAAAACAGTTAATCAATAACACCCTGAGAATATTTCTTGCCTTCGTTTTCTTTCCCTGACCAGTCTACTCAGGGTATCCATCACCTTGTTAATATACATTAAAAATACAGCCCAGCAAGGATTATACACAATATCCTTCTTGGACTTTTCATATTAAAGGTGAGTGTGAATGTGTGCATATGTGACAGTCTGACTGCTAAAAGGAACCTGAAGCACAAGGGACTGAGGGAATAATGCAAAACAATTGTCCTTGTGGTCTTGTAGATGGAATAGAATGTTTAAAAGTAATTTTGGCTTTGTTTGCAGTTTGAATGCAGCACAAAACCAAATGTATTTTTCATGTCTCTCCAGCAGAAATGGACAATGAAAGAGCTGGTTCTGGGGTACACAGCTTTCTCACTCTGTGGTGCTTTTTGGTTTATCACAATATTGAAGTGAGTATCCAATATCTGGATAAATCTGCTGGAAAACAACTGCCAGTTCTAGTGTCTGGATGAGGACAGAAATGCTCATCAAAGAATGACAAATGCATGAAGTTCTGCTCATTCTGAGATCACCTGAGGGCAAGTTTAGCTCTGCTGATGCACACACAGCACCAGGGCTTTGCCAGGTGTCATCTGCAGTCAGTTGTGGGTTAAAGGAAGGTGTTAAAATGCACGGGGTATTTTTTGTGTGGGTGCTGGAGAGAGCCGAGTTTGATGAGTCATTGTTAAGTGCACATTGGAGAAGTCAATGCAGAGCAGGTGCTATTGGCAATTTCGGACTGAAAGGCAGAAAGTCAATCACGGAGACTCCACTACAGCCTGCATGGTGTGGATACACTTTGTACAACAGCAAAATTGCCAATGCCAGTGAGGACATTGAGAAACACACCCATTCCAAACGAGCTTCCCCTTCCCCAGCACATTTCAATTGTGGTATTGAAACAGTTACACCAGGCCACCGAACATGTGATTACGTTTTTCTCGCCTATTAAAATCCCTCTAGGAGCCCATGCTGATTAGAGATCCTATTGTGTGTATTTAGGGGAAAAAAGGCTGTGTAGTGGCTATGCACGAGACAGAGTGTGTTCCAGGAGCCAGAGGATGCCCTGTAATTTATGAGAGACAAAGAGGTACATTAGATATTGTTAGAATACATAATAATCCCCTGGCAATAATTTATTTGGCTTGCAAGGTTAGGATCTCCATAATTCTTGGTTGCACTCTAATGAAGACTGCTGATGCTGATTATATATTTTTGTGTACATTAGAGGTACCTGTGAATATATGGATACTGTCCTTGCCTCCTGCTACCTCACTACTCACAGAGCTGCCAGTGGGACTATATTGTGTGGTCCATTTGTCTAAATAGTCCAGTCAGGAGCATCAGCTGTATTGGCTTCTTGTCAGTGGTTCTCTGTAACTTTGGGCTATAAAATAATCCCCTGCAGATTTCACCTGCTTTTCTCACACTGTTAGGTCACCCCTGGCTCCAGGGTGGCACAAAGTCAGGGGTTTCAAAGGGACCTGCTGTCCCTCTGCAGTACAGACCAGCCAGACTGATGTACCCCTGGAAATTTCAAACTGGGAGCTCAAACCTGATTAATTTGTTGGTGAGATGGCGTGGGGTGCTCTTGACTGAGAGAAAAGAGTGGAGGGAATGGAAGATTCAAAACTTCCCTTCCCCCCAGAACTCAGTGACTTTTCAGAAAAATTTTGCTCTGAAATCAGCTTATGATTCCACCTGTAAGGTCATTTCCAAGTGATTTATTGCCACCTGACAGCACACTCTGGGATTTTTGGTGACACTACACGGGTCTTTTGAGCTTTATGTTCAAATTTAATGGTGGTCACTGCAGCCAGATGGATGAAAAATACCCATTTCTTCACCACAGTTTCTTGTATTGGCCTCAGGGATTAGAAAAGTAGGTCTTTTATTTAGTTACACTGTCAGCAGCAATTTGTATGTGAGTTCAATTGCTTGGTTTGGAGTTCAAATATTCCAGTCTGAATACAGCCGTGTGGGCTCCTAGAGCACCCTGAAACCTGCTCTGCCCTGTGCCCCACGTCTGCACAGGAAATTGTGATGGTCACTGCTGGCTGTCAGCACAGAGGGTGAGATGGAAGGGAAGCCAGGGAAGAAAAGCAATCCAGTTTGGTGGAGCAACAGAGAGAACTGGGAATGCATGGGTGAGAACCTTGCTCAGGGCAGCACAGACCTTCCATGGTTGGGTGTGTTCTGTTCACATCCTCCTCGAGAATCATGGTAAGGAAGGGGTTAAAACCCTTTAACTATAGAGCTTTTTTGTGCATATTAATTAGGCATTGCTCTATTTTATCACTATAGTGCACTTTGTACAGCAGTTTTTAAATGCTCTGAGTAATGTTTGCTATGCTTCCTGCAATAATCTGCCAAATAATTTAGGTTATCCATGCCATGGAATTGACTTAACACTGGTGTAGAAATTAGCCCTGAGGTGCTGGAAGAACCCAGAGCTGCTGATTATGGGTGTCTGATAAGAGCACAGGCTATAATGATTTTATACAATGTTTTTGTGTAATGGTTCTTCTGGTTTTGAAGGCAGTCAGCATTTTGATCATGGAGATGCACATTTGATCCTCACCAGCAGAAAAAGCCACTCTGGGCAGGCTGTGCTTTGCAGGGCTCCAACATTAAACAGCAGATCCTTGGAGCAGAGCTGTGTCTGTGGCCTGCACTCAGGCAAGGTCACTCACCATGGCAGTAAAAAACCTAAAAGTTGTTTTGTTCCCCTTCCTGATTTCCCAGGTGGTGCAAGACACTGTGGCTTGTCTGCAGCTGGGTGAGGTTTGGCTGTTCAATCCACCTCTAGATCTCCATCTCCTGTTTCAGGGCAATACTCCATTCCATTAATTCCAGCTTTTTTTTTTTTTTTTTTTTTTTTCTTTTTAGTGAATCTGCAGTAAGTGTTGTGTCTCTTTGAGAGTGGCTGACTTTTGGCTGGCTGGAATTTGCCCTTCCTGCTGAAGCTCAGTGCATCAAATCAACTTCTGTGGTACAGGGTTCCACAGGATAATTAGGAATTAGCAGAGAAACAGTGATCTGGAAATTATTATACACCTCCTTGAAGGACTTTCTGTGGAAGGAGATTTTTTTTTTTTTCTTGAACACAGCATTAAAATCTACAAGATTCCTCCACAGGGAATTTTTTATGTTTTCTTTTTCCACACTCTTGTCTTCCTTTCCTTTGGTCAAAGCACATAACATTTGCATGTGCTGTTGCAGCACACAGCTCTTCTGATCCCACATCAGGTGTCAAATCTTTAATATGATTTCCAACATGTTTGACTAATCAATGCAGAACATCATCACGAAAGATAATTTTACCCTCTGGCACTTCAGGGACAGGATAATGAGGCCTGGTGTTTTCCATTTTTTATTCTTCCACAAGAATCTACATTTTTTAGTCCCAGCTAATTGATTTAAGTTCATGGAGGAAGGTTTTTTTCCCTTTTGCTTCCAGTATCTTGGATATTAATGGATTCTAGTGAGCTAGCAGAGCTGTGTGATCAGTGTGTTTGGAGATTCAATACACTGCCATTCTGACCTTTCAGAAGCCAAGGGAAAAACATCAGGCCCAGCATGTTGATCCCACATGAACACTGAAATCTGTGGAGCTGAAGGAATGGGACAAAGCTCTCTCCAGCAGGAGCTGGACTCCATTCATCTCAGCAAAAATATTTCTTCCTCCAAATATCCTTCCCAGAGACAATGGGAGCTGTTTTGTTTTCTGATATGAGTGATCAAACGTTTCCCAGCACTAGTATTGTCCCTGTTGGCCATGAATCCACTAAATCCACTGGATGAGACCCAAAAAGAAGGATATGCCTGCTGCACCACGTACCTGAGGCTCTAAAAAGTGTGAGCTACATGTGTTTTTATGAATAATCCTTATATTTCTTCAGTATTTTGCTACCATTAACTAGAGTTATTCTTGTATTATTATTTTTTTTTTTTAGGGATGGCAGCAACTTATGACAGATTTGTTTAGGGTTAGCCCTCTACATAAATTAAGTGGCAGATAAAATTTAATTTTTCTTATAAGAAAAGCCTATAGCTCCTTAAATTGCTCATTTAACATCACTGAAAAGTAATACTCCACTTTAGAATGGACATGGTATTAACTTTAAAAGGCCTATTTAAAGTGACGGTTGTCAGTGAGTGAAAGCCAGATATGGTAATTTCGAGTTACAAATCAGAGTGAGGAAACTGGAGAATGGACAACCTTGTTAACACAAGCACGACGGAGGAAGCACCGGGGTCAGAGTGCCAGCACGGAGAGGAATAAAGACACAGCACCAAAAATATGTCCTGTAATTAGGGCAGCTGTAAGAGTCAAGGTTGAAGATTCTTCACCATGACATGTCTGATATAGAAAAAGTGATAGCCAAGAGTAATCACTTCCAGGCACTGAGCCTTAAAGGAGCAGCTCTGTGCTAGCCTGGCTGGGGCAGGCCAGCCTGGAAGACAAAGGACAGGGGGCACAGGGTGACTCTGAGCAGTGGGAGTGGGGAAGGGGGTAGGGAGGAGCTGGAAATTTCAAGGGTCAACACTCAAAGGAACCAAAAATGGAAAAAGAATTGCTCACTCGGCAGAGAGGTTTCTGATCATGGTGTGGAAGAGTGGCGACTCAGAGAGCGGGGTGGGGGGTGTGCTGGGGAGGGAATTCTGGGTTCAGATCCGAGTGGATGGGCACAAAATTACTGTGTGGGGGCACCGGGGGAGGAAGGTGACAGGAGGAGCCTGGAGCAGTGTGTTTGTGAATGGGTGGACTCGGGTAAGGTGGGCAGTGGGAGAGCAGAGCTGGGGATGGGACAGTTTGGTGGGCACAGAACCACAGGCACAGAAAGGAGGCAGAGCTGGGGATGGGACAGGTTGGTGGGCACAGCACCACAGGCACTCAGCAGGCACAGAAAGGAGGCAGAGCTGGGGATGGGACATTTTGGTGGGCACAGCACCACAGGCACTCAGCAGGCACAGAAAGGAGGGAGAGCTGGGAATGGGACAGGTTGATGGGCACAGAATCACAGGCACTCAGCAGGCACAGAAAGGAGGCAGAGCTGGGGATGGGACATTTTGGTGGGCACAGCACCACAGGCACTCAGCAGGCACAGAAAGGAGGGAGAGCTGGGAATGGGACAGGTTGGTGGGCACAGAATCACAGGCACTCAGCAGGCACAGAAAGGAGCCCCTTCCTGTGGCCAGGCAGTAAAACAGCAGCTGGAGCCAGCATGCAGCACATTCCACCCCTCCTGTGGGAATCTCCATGGAACACTGGGAAGGAGCAGGGAGCTTCCTCAGCATCCTGGCTGAGGGAAGCTGCTGTGACCTGACCTGAGGGGATTTGGGGAATGCTCTCAGGAACGTCCCTGACAGCCAGGTCAGAGTGGAGCAGGGGACAAGGGGACATTTCCATTAATGAAGAATATCTCTGTATTCCAGTTTCCAGGGGATCCCTTGGGATCTGAGGAAACCTTTCAGGCTCTCTGCCTCGTCCATGACCCCCTTTGGCAATGGCTGTGTAAAAGCCCCAGGAGGCTGTTGCAGGAGAAGCCTTCTCCTCTTCTGCTGCATTTCCCCAGGGAACGAAGCAGCCCAGGCAGTTAATGTGGAGTGACATGGGCACATGCTTTTCCTCCTCAGTCCCCACCTCCTCCATGGGATCCACTTGAAAGGATAAAGGAGATTCCAGCTGACCTAAGTGCCTTATCCCCAAACACTGTCTGTAGTGTAACACACCCCCCTCCAGCTGAGCAGCAGACACTGGGGTCTCTGGGGGCTGGGCAGGGCTCCCTCTCCATCCCCACATTTCTGAATAACCCACACCACCTCCTGCAGCAAGCCCGTTCCTCACCTAGCCTGGATCCTTCCTCACGGTATTTAAAGGCTGGTAAGTAACAACCGTGAGCCCTTAAGAGAAGGACTCTGACCTTGCTTTAGGCTACAGCCTCCCACTGCTGGCCCAGATCTGCTTACCTGATATCCCCTTTTCCCTGCCAGCTCCCAGAGCCAAGCCTTCCTTCAAGGGCAGGAGGATCAGCCTGCCCCTGTGGACGTCTCCAGCATCCATCCTTTGATTTGCTCACCACGGGATCAGAGGCTGAAGGCAAGAAGAGCATTTCCTCCACACTAAAAACCCTCCAACAGAGTCACTGGATACATTTTCCTGGCAGATCAAAGGCCAGGAGTCCTTCAGCCCCTTTGTCAGCCAGTTTGTTTTGCCTTTGTCTTTGCCAACCTGTACTTGGGGATGCTAATTCGATTTTCCATTGAGAGGTGCGGATATCTATATTATTTTCCTAAAACTCCAGAGAATATTATAAATTTCTTTTTATTGCTTCCAGCCATGTTATTTAAAGTAATTAACCTTAATTTATAAATTTTTATATCAAACTGCCTTTTAACTTTTAGAACTGGCAGGAGAAGTCCATTTCCCAGGGCTCCTAATAGTTCTCCATTTAATCAAAATTCATCCATCAGATTCCAGTGTTAAATCATCTTTTAATTGGGAGTTACATTCTGGTTAATAGTTTTATAATTCGCCGCCTCTAATAGTTTTTACCACAGGGATCTACTCCATTTTTTCTCACTCTATTATTCCTGGTGTTCAGCAGGGACATTTTAAAAACGTTCACTTCCCCTGCCTGTTCTTTGTGATCTCATTAATTCTTGATAGCAACTTCCCTTTCTCCTCATTACTGGAGCATAACTACCTTTATCACTAGGTGAAACCTTACTCATTTCTACAAGTGCTCTCCAATTTTATTTTTTTTTCCTCCTCTTAAATAAAGTAACAATCTGCAATTTATTTCAGAAAATAATATTCTGTGTATGGTCGTGGTGCTTCACACTGTGGAGATTTCAGAGTGGAGATTTTTGGGGCAAGAACTTCCTCTAACTTTGTATTTCCAGTGTTTCTACCAGCAGCTGAGTTTTCTAGGAGATAATTCCAATTAAAAATATAAACTACTGGTACTAATGGCATGAGAAACCAAGGAACTGATTGACAGGAATGGCAGATCTTTTTGGAGGGGATCATTCCATGTGACCCACACACCTTTTTTCTGCTCTCATGTTCTCCTGCAAGCAAGGAACAGGATTGGCAGCTCCACACCAGGGGCTGGTTGTGCTCCAGGTGAACTCCAGAGTGGAATTGTCAGCCAGGGCCTCACTGGTGCAGCTCTGAGCAGCCAGGGCAGTGTTACATCAGCTTGGGATCCTCCCCAAGCCATAAAAAGGAGAAGTAAATAACCTTGTATATGAGGCAGTAAAGCCAAGCTTGTTGTTTTTTTTTAAAAAAATGCCTAGAATTAGTGTAAAATTAAATTTGAAACCTTAATCCTCCAAGGGCTGATTCTCAATTTGCAGATCCACAAAACCTCTGCAAATTACCCCACCAATCCTACTGACAGTCTTATAGGAATATGTTATATTGACTACCCAAAGTCAGGCTCTGCAGAGGAGAGCACATTGTAAAGTGCCATTGGAGAGAGTGAGGAAAAACAATCTCCAAAGGTTTATATCTTAGGCCCTTGAACAGTCCCACAGAATCATTTCATATATAACTTCCTATAAGAAAAATAGGATGGACAAGTGTAAACAGAATTATTATACAATTACAGTGGTCCTTGCAATAACTATAACACTGTCCACTGTAATTTTTATGTCTCCATAAACAACCAGCACTGCAGGATTCCTTTAGCCCTTCTCTCACCCCACGTGGCAATGTAATAACTTTTCCCAGTTAATGTATGCATCAGTGCAGTAATTTGATATGACAATGATTACAAAATACTCCAGCAGTTTTAATTGACTGGTGTTGAGATCATATCACCAGCAACAGACAAGATCTTATCTGGTGTATGACTTCCATCCTGCCTGACTGGGACAATATTTATGTTAATAAGGATCTCAGGCATTAGCCAAGTATTAAGTCCTCAGCTGTGCTAACTACATTTAGATGCAAACAATAATTTCACAGGCTGCTGGCCACCCTTCCCTACGTGTCTAGTGGTCCTAAAGAAATAAATATTTGGGGTTTTGCACGGTACAAAATCCATCGAAGGAGTTGTTCTGCCTGGAGCCCAGATTTCAGGATTCCTTGGGAGAAATAGGATTGTAATTCAGCAGTTAAAAAGTCACCAAAGCCTGATACTGTAGCTGAAGAAATTACCATAAAAATCCGAGGCAGTATTGTGCCTCCTGTATGCAGAGCAGGCAGACTATTACCTCCTCTTTTGTTGCTGCTGCAAACATTTACTTGGAGAGACCTTATTGTCAATGAGTTTTTGACAGAGGTCAAAGTATTTCTGAGTGAAACTGAAAGAGGTCTGGGACTTATATCAGACAGCTGACAGCATCAACAATAGTGTGTTTACTCATCCTGCATGCTGGAAAAATTAATTAAAAGTGTTTGTGAGGTGTTGTGAGCTGGCAGGAGCCTCGTGTGCTCTCAGTAATGAGGATGCAGCTCTTGGCTGTGGGTGGAGGAAACCTTGTGGAGGGGCTGGAGCACAAGGGGCTGGGGCTGTTCAGCCTGGAGAAAAGGAGATTTTAGGAGGTCCTTACAGCTCTTTGCAGCTTCCTGGAAGGAGGTTGTGCTGAGGGGGCTCCATCTCCTCCCAGAGAGGAGACAGGATGGCAGGAAATGGCCTGAACTTGCAGCAGAGAGGCTTAGATTGGATAAGAGAAGGATTTTCATGGCAAGGGTTGTAAAGCTTTGGAGCAGAGTGCCCAGGGAAGTGTTCAAGAACAGTGTGGATGTGTCTGGGTTTTTCTGCCAGTCATGCCAGCTAACTGAAGCAGCTCAGACTCATCCCCTAAATTCAGATAAACCCAGATAAATCCCAGCAGTGATGCAAATTACAGATTGGTTGGACATAGAAACCAGTGCCTTTGGTTTTGTGAATAAATATACACACACACTTTTAATATTTGGCCACTTGAAATATTCATCAAATATTTTCATTCTGTTGCTCTTCACTAATGCATTTTAAAATGCATTTCTCTTGAATCAGTCCAGTCTCCTCTTTCATGAGTCCTTATCTCTGTCCTGTGGGTGTCTGTATCCCTGCCCTAATGTTCCACTGTACAAGGACTGAGCTGCTCATAACCCTAATCATACAAAACCAGATGATTCATTACTGAAGTGGATGAAAGAAGGTATTAAACATTGGCATAAAGGAGAAAAGATAAACTGGTACCAGAAGGTTCATCTCTATTAGCTAAAGTGTTTGGGGACACCACAGAAATAAACCCAGGGTTGTAAACATTGCCCTGGATCAGGAACCTGGGAGGAAATCCAGGAGAATGAATTCTGTGCCTTGTTTTGGACTGGGGTCTCCTTGTGTGTCCCACTGAGGGGTCAGGGCTGATCCCTGCTGGAACATCCTGGGTGCAGCAGTGAAGGATTTGGGCTCAGTGTTACACTGCTGGTAACTGTGGGCATTCACAGCCAGGGAATGACTCAGGAATTACTGGAAGCTAAAAAAAACCCACTTGTGGCTCTTTTGGACTGCAGTGTGGATGACAGGGATCTTTATCTCTTGGCATTTCCTAGCAAGGAGGAAGATAAAGGACTTATTTTTGTTGTTTAAGGCAAAAGGCAGCTGAATTCAGTGGAGTTCAGGAGAGAATCAGGTCTTGTGAAACTCCTGACTAAACAAGAAGAAGGGAGAAGCAGCCCTACAGAGAACTGCACAGCTGTAGAAGGACACCAGTGATTTGGAAGGTGATAAATACAGCCCTGCCCACCACAGTGGGGTCAGACACGAACCAGGACACAACCTCAGGCCACAACAACCCATTCTGTGATGCCAGACCCGGGGGATGGGCCACTGATGAGAGGCCAGGGGCTGGGTGGGCAGCAGGGAGGGGCCAGGCAAACCTGATCACACTCACCTGATCACACTTACCTGTTCACACTCACCTGATCACACTCATCTGATCACACTGACCTGTTCACATTCACCTGATTACACTCACCTGTTCACACTCACCTGATCACACTGACCTGTTCACACTCACCTGATTACACTCACCTGTTCACATTCAGCTGATCACATTCACCTGTTCACACTGACCTGCTCACACTGACCTGATCACACTGACCTGATCACATTCAGCTGATCACACTGACCTGCTCACACTCACCTGTTCACACTCACCTGTTCACACTCACCTGCTCACACTCACCTGCTCACACTGATCTGTTCACACTCACCTGCTCACACCCACCTGTTCACTGCTGTGGGTTGTGGGTGGTTACCCAGGAAATAAAAGAGGAGCTGAGGGGGCCCAGCCCTTCCTCTCCAGCAGGGTGAGTGGTGCCTGTGCCACTGGTGCTGCAGCAGGACCTGCTTGTTTGGGAGGCCTTGGGAAGCTCCTGCCTTGGTTCCCACCTGTGCTTCATCTCCCAGCAAAGGTAGGACATTCCTGCTTTCTGTTCTGGGGCTGGGAGGTGGATGAGGATGTAGCAGTGTGGGGTTCCTGCACCCAGAGCAGGCTGTGTTTGGTTTCTTGTGTTTCTGCCTGGTGAAAAGTGAAGGGTTTTTATGGCTGTGCTGGTTTGTTCCTCCTGCTCTGGGAATGTGCCTGGCAGCAGAGTGGTCTCTGTGTCTGGGCCAGCTCTAGGGCAGGAGCCTGAGTCTCCTCTGGAGAAGAGGAACAAGGTGGAGTTTCCAGGTGGAAAGCCTCTGAGCTCAAAATAAACCCGTGCAACAAGATTTTATTGGTTTTTATCGCTCAGCCCGTGTCCCAGACCCGTGGAATAGCAGTCCCTGAGGCACAACCGAGCTGTCCCTGCAGCGCTGAGCATCCTCTCCCTGCCTTGGCGTGCTCAGCTGCGTGCTGGGATGTAAGGCAGCCCTAAATTACAAGCAAACAAACACAACCCCCTGTCGTTCCTCGTCTCTCTGCTGTGTGGGCAGAAACTCATCCGCTAGCCTGGAACAAAGTGCCTGTGTGGATGGGAGCCAGGGAGGCGGCTCGGACCGCTCCTCCCGCCGAGATGCTGCAATTTAGTGAGTCATTAAGAAATAATACGGGGTGTATCGCTCGCTCTTGTTCTCTCCGCACACAGTCAAACAGCAAATATGCAACGTAATCTCGCGCGTTTATTTGGGGTGAGGGATAATGGCCCCTCAGAATTAAACACCAGCTGGCTTTGAAGGAAGCAAAGCGCTCTGGCCGCCCTCTGTCCCCCGGCTGTTGCTGAAATTTATCCCAAAGAGCTGCGGTGAAGGGGGGAACCCTTACAGAACTAATTTAGTTAAAATTTACACTCCTTGGTTTTGTGCCTCTTCTTTTTCCCTCTTCTAGTTTTGTAGCTATGATGCAGTATTGATCCAAAGATCTATAGGATCATACCATGGCTCCAGGTGGGTGGCAGAATTGAGGCTAGGCTTCATTTCCATCTGAATGGTGCAGAAAATAATTCCACTTTCCAGCTTTTATTGCTCAGAACATTGCATTTCTCTCATTGCAGTGTATGGGAATTAGCTCTGGAGGAAAGAAATGATTTTTTTTTTTCCCTCCCCCCTTGATGTAGAGCGGAGCAGAAGGATTCAGGAAGAAGTAATGTAGGGAAGCAGGCAGCGAGCTCATTGCTGTTTGAATTAGGTGCAGCTGGATTGCTCTAACGAAATGGGACTGCTCATCCCGGGTTCAAGTGGTGCTTCTGTGCAGGGATGGTGTCCAGACTGCAGATTTCTTGTCTGCCTGGGACAGCCCCCTGCAGCACTGGGAAATGCAGAGCAGCAGCTCAGCCTTGCTCCAGGTGCTGGTGCAGGGAGGAAATCTGGTTCTTTTCTATCCCAGCCTGGTGCAGAGGCTGAGGAGAGCAGCTGGAATGGTGACCCAGCCTGGACTGGCAGTGTTGCCATCGTTCATTGAGTTTGCTGTGGGGATTTAGTAAATCAGGAGGAATTTCCCTGCCAGAGAAGCAGTTGCCACCTGTTCATCAACGTGGCCACCTTAAACTTGTTCCTCTGGCACTGCATCCTGCTAGAAGAGTTTCCCACTGTTATTTCCTGCTGGAGAGGGAGGAAGAAGTTCAGTAATGTGCCAGGAAATACTGCTTGCTGTCTGTGCATCCAGAGAGGAGAGACTTCCAGAATCCAGTGGCATACTCTAGTAAACACAGCTCAGCAAATGTTAGCAGCATGCTCTGCTTTCAGAAGCACAGGCCTTGGGAACTCCTTGTCAGTGCCAGTGTCTCAGGCAGGAGTCCAGGGGAAGTAAAAAATAATCTACAAAGGTTTAGGATAATTTATGGAGGTTCCTGTACCGCTGTAACCAGCAAGATGCTAAATGTTTCTCACAGCAGGGAGGTGCTCTCAGGAGAATCCCTGTCCTGGTGAAGCATTTCCTTCTCACACAGAATAGATGCTGCTGCTGCCTGGTGTCACTTTGGCCATGACAGCAGTGGGATTTCACTGCCCTGCTCCCCAGCTGCTCCCAGGCACGAGGCTGTGCCTGGCCAGGTCTCTGAGGGTGCTGATCTCATTAGCACCCTGAGCAGTGCCTGCTTGCCTCAGAGGCTTTGAAATGTGCTCAGGCCACAGGATTTGTGCTTTCTGTCAATGACAAGTGGAGCAAATATTGACAGTGCTCTCCAGTTACTATTGCTCTTGTTAATTCAGGGCAAAATTTATCCTCGTGCCACAGGCCTGTGTTACTCTGTGCTATTGAAACAACTGGGCTGCCTGCTCCCTTTTTTTTTTTTTTTTTTTTTTTTTTTTTTTTTTTTTTTTTTTTGCTGTGTGGATAATTTGGGGAATAAGGGAAAGAAAACTGAGGGTGTGTTGGGTCATCTGTGGAGGTTTTAAAACTTTTTTTAACCTCATGCTCTTCTTTCATATTTCTAACCTCATGTTGGGCCACTTGTGTGCAAACATAGAAAATGTTCTGATAAAGTTGGGAGAGGGGGGAGATGGAAATACAGAGCAAAACAGTAATTTTCCCCATGAAGCTGGTGAACTTCTAGGTAATGCCCTGAACATCTATTGCTTTTAAAGACTCCTAGATTTAGAGAAGGAAAAAAAACCTGTAAAAAACAGACATGGAAAAAACCTGGATTAAACTGTCACTCATTCACAATCTATCCAGGAAACTCATCCATGCCCCTACAGGTAGCTAGTTATCCCATCAGGAATTTCATATTCTTGTCTGAATCCTGGAACACAAATTGCTGCAGCGCTATGGGTCTGCCTTGATTAGGGTCTGCTGACACAGATGTCCCCAGCATGTGTTCCTAAAAAGCCTGCTCAAATAACTGCTTCTTTCCCCAAAGGGATCAAAGGTTGAGATGGTCTTTCCAGAGCTTTAGCCAGGCTGTGCAAAGCATCTGCAAAGTTTAATCCCTTAACCTTTCCTTCCCTCCCTCCCTCGTCTAATTTTTTTTTTTAAGGATGGTATAAATGGAGTTTAAGGGTTTATATTTTTTTTCTTTATAAAAACAGCCATTACTTGTGAAGAACCCCTGGAAAAGAAAGTGTAGCTTTGCTTTTTAGCCAAGAGACACTTAGGTTTTGGCTATTCTGTCAAGGATAAAGCCCAGAATGCCTTTGTACACTTGTGCAAATATCTAATGTTGACATCTTTTGCCAGCTGCTGTTGTGGCTTCTTTTTCCTTGATGAACCAGATCCTCTCGTGATGTGGCCTCTGAGCACCATTATAATTAAAAGAATTAAAATTCAATTTGAGCTATTGTCGTTACACAATGCAAAGTTCAACACCACTGAAGGTTGATTTTATTGATTCTGTATTGGGCACTCCATGGAAATCAGTTACCTTGACACAAACATGGTATTGGCAGGAGAAGGCACAAATGGTCCAGCTCACTCTAATTTTACTGTTAGCAGCACCTTTCACAGTTGAGGCAGCATTTCTATCTTAAAACATGTTATTTCAAAATCACTTTGGTCCTGGAATTATCTCCAGCTTAAATAGCTATAGAAGATTTGTAGCCTTGGTTAGAAAATAGATGTATGAGAGTTAAATGGTACAAAGCTTGTTAAAATTGCAGCTGTCAGTGGCAGCAAGGAACCCTGTCCTTCCTGAGGGCTTTTTTTTTTTTCCCCCTTGCACTCCTACTGTTCTGGCCTGCACCTTTCTATTTTCTTTATTTATTTTAAACCCCAGACACAAACTTTATCTGAATTTTCCCAAATCCGCTTCGTTAAGAAACAACCGTCACCATCAATTGTCTCTCTATTCAACACAATTATTTCCAAGAGACTGGATATTGACTGGAAATCAGCTCTTGTGAGGGTGAGATGCTTTTAAGCCCTGATGAGAATTGTTGCTGCTCTGAGAGGAGCAGCTGCAGCTCCTGCTGGATGCACTAACGGTTCCTGCAGCACCACAGGGGCTGGGCACTGGCAGGGGTGAAACTGTGGTGGTGAGGAGGCACTTGGACTTGATCTCTGGAGCCACCTTTTCTGGTCTTTATGTTTGGATCAGAGGTGTGGGAGCTCAGAGTGTTCCTCTGGTTTTCCTGAAAGGTTTAAGACCCCCCTGGTGGGGTCCCCAAAAACCCTCCAATGAGCCCCAGGTGTCTCAGGGCTGGATTTACCTCCTTGGAACAATTTACCAACATTGAGAGGAGAAATGCAAGCTGCAAAAATTAATAGAGTGTAAATTAGACTGTTAGAATGTAGAATTAGCAGATTTCTAGAATGTTTATATTGAGGGACACGTGGCCAAGATGGAGAATTTGGGGTGTGGATATTCTTCCTCCTTCTCTGTGCCATCCATGCTGGGTGACATGCTGGCACTCTCAGATTGGATGGGGACAGAGCTGGACAGTTTAACAGGATTGTATTGTATTGGAAAATAATTGTAAATACCCAGTAGGTAATTCAGAGTATAAAAGATCAGTCCTGCCTCTGCCAGGCAGATTCTGCCCTGGGTCTGGCGAGCAGAGCGCTGTTCATGGACAAAGCATTCCTGAGATAAGGAACAATAAACAGCCATGAAAACCTCCAAGAACAGCTCCTGCAGTCTCTCATTGATGGGCATTGGAAAGAGCTGGTTCCAGATCACCTGCATGTCCTCCTGAGTGATCTCAGCTCTGAGGAGACACCTCGGGCAGTGACAAGAGGCGTGAACGTTGCTTTTCCCTGGAGTGCCTCTTTGCACTGGGCTGTCTTGTGGTACAGTTAAATGATAATAATAGAGTGAAGGTGGGAGAGGATTCCTGGATTCCTTTGCCTCCATCCCCCTGTCAGTGCACTGGATCAGGAATCAAGGAGCAGCTTGTAAGGCTGAACCCCAACCTGAGAGACCAGAAGCTGTGGTTTGTGTGTGCCTGACTTCCTCTGGCAGAGTGTCCCCTGTCCTGTTCTGCTGCTTGCCAGCCCTGCAGTCTCTGCATTGTCCAGTGTGTCAGGAAAATGAATCCACAAACACCTGAGCTTTGTCCAAAAAGGAGACAGAGGAGTCCCTTTTGCTTTATTCCAATAAAGGGAGAGGCCATGGGGCATTGCCCTGGGATCTCTCAGATTTTTGGAGGACTCAGCCTCCTTTTTATCTGAATTTCCCTCTCTCTTTCCCCACTGGCTGAGGTACGAGAGGCACAGACTGCCCAAGCACCTGATACCTGAGATTCCCTTCTAGTGTACAACCCTCCCTTTTAATTTTTAATTATTATATAATTCATAGTTCTTCCCCATTGCTTCTTTCATCTTCCAATATCCAATTTCATTTCTCTGCGAACCTACAGTTTGTTTGTAAAGCCAAATATATTTTTCCATTCATCAGTCAGTGGAATCCATCCCATTGTTTCTTTTATCTCTCAGTGCTGGTTTTATCCACCAGCAGACCCACAGCTGGCTTGTAAAGACAAATGCGACATTCCTCTCAAGTTTGTGATGACACCTGAACATCCAGGGATTGTTCCCCCTTTGGGAGCAAATTTGGCTGGGGGCTGCCCTTGTGGCAGAGCCAAGGGCTGGATGAGAGGGGCTGAACGCTGAAAATCCCGTAAATTAGAAAATCCCGTAAATTTAAAAATCCTGTCCCAGCATCTGCAGGCACACCAGGGATGGATGGAGTGAGGTCTGCCCGGGGCTGAGAAGTGTCGCTGCTGCTGGCAGAGGCAGGGCTGGGACAGGGACAGGGACACCCAGCCGGGGCTGTTATCGCCGCGTTCAGCGCATCCCGAGCTGCGGCTGCTTCTGGGGAGGGAAAAGCTGCTTGGGAGGGAATAAAAAAAGTGTCGCTGGTTGTTTTGACAGAAGTCGCAAAGTGCCTGGGAAGACCCTGTCTGCTCATTCTGTGATTGCTGCTCAGCTTATTGCTACCTCATTAGCAAGGAGTCACCTAATTAGCGAGGCAAGCTGTTAATTATGTGTGCAGTGCGTTAGCTTCAAAAATGCTTTTAGATGTTAAATATTTTAGTGATAAAGAGTTGCCGCTAGATTATTTTCTTTCTGTATGGATTTCTTTCCTCTGTCAGAAGGGAACAAATCGTGCACTGCTGTAACCACCACAGACTGGGGAAAACCAACTGGATTTCTTCTGGTGGAGTTGGCACTAATGAACAGAAATAATATTTGAAAATAAGATAAAATGGCAAAGACTTGGTAAGGTTAATAAGATAGTGGAACCCCCGCGTGTCCAATCAGTCTTGATAAGAGAACAAAAGCTACATGTTTGCTAAAATAACTTTAAAAAACAAATAACATTGACTTTCCACACCTAGTGGAGACCAAATTTTCACTTGCCTGCATGCCTGCTCTCCCGGCATGCTCGGACCTGTCACCGTTCCGACTCTCCCCAGGACAGTGTGACTTTGATTTTTGACTGCTGGGCAATCTTTTTCATCAGATGGAGCTGGATTGCAAGGTGGAAATTAGGTGTCCCTGCATCTTCCCACTCCTCCAGCTCACATGAAAATTTTGTGTCGAGGACATGGATCCACTTCCAACCGGCCCCGCCGCGTGAGGCTTTGATTAGCAATTATTTCTGAGATATTAAAAAACACAATGGATGTTGCAGGGCTCTGGATTTTCAATTAGGATTCAGGGAAAGGAAAGGCTGTGGTCACAACTCGATAGTTGTTTGTCCCTGTCAGAATGTGAATTATTGGCACTGCCTTATGATCATGTGTGCCCAGGCACCAACACTTTGCTGTGTTAACTGTGTCTCTTTGCATTGATTAGTTGAATTCTGACTTTTATTCTTTTTTTTTGGGGGGGATGGAATAAACTAAGCACAGAGTGCTTTGTTCTTGATCTCTTAGCTCTGTGTCCTTACCCTTATCCTGCTCCTCTCTCTGTGAACTGGGATAGTAAAACTTTCCATGTAGCTTTAGAGAAGAATGAAACCACTTCAGCCATTACTGAAAAACTCAGATGGGACCTCTGACCTGCAGGACCATTATATCTTTTGGCTGTGCCACAATGGCATAGCCAGGTGACAGGAATTTAAACAGTGCATTTCCCAAAAAGGTGCTGGAATTGGATTCTTGAAAAACTTCTTAGGAGCACATTCTGGAGCTGAGCTAATCCAGAGTACTGAAACACTGCACAGCTGAAGATGTGCACTGCCTTTAGCTCTGAAATGACTGAGAATTAGGAACAGGAATCAGCTCCTGGAAGTGCAGCAGTCAGGAATGAGGCAGAGGTGCAGAGGAATCTCAGAGGAGGAGCACAGCCTCTGGGGGACAGGGCAGGAAACCCACTTGGTGCAGCACCCAGAGCTCCCCTGAAACAGGCAGGTGTGTGACCTGCTCTTCTCACCCAGATAAAGCACAGTGGGGTGATCTCATTAAAGTAAGTGTCCACTCTAGTATTTCAAAAAGGACTTTTGGGTAAGGAAAAATAAACCTCTCTGTGTGCAGTTTGTCTTGGGGTGAAGAAATATTTGGGCCTTCTACCACTGATTGCACTATGGGTTTAAATTCTTATTTGATAGTCAATAAAGACAAATTCCACTCAAAAATAGGCTCTGCAGAGGAGTGAGCTGAAGGGGCTGTGCAGGATCTTAACGTGCAGCCGCTTGTAAAGGCTGGGGGAAAAAAAAAAAAAATTTTCAACTGCACATTATCCGAGTGAGCTTCCATATTTTACCATGACACCAACTCTGAGACTCATTTCCCTGGGTTAAGTAGTGTGGGGTGAAGTATCTGCCTCCGTGGCTCTCCTGATCCATCTGCTGCAGGATCCTGGGCGTTTAACCTGCAGCGCCTGCTGATGGATGAGCAAATCAGAGAAAAGAGGCCGTGCTGTTTAACCCTCTCCCTTTGTAGCTGCACTTAATGAATGTCACACAGGCCCACTATAGAAATGATGGAACATCCATTCTGGCAGCAGGAACAGAGCCCACCCTGCAATGATATGGTGAAATATGCTGGAAATATTCACAGGAGCCCAGGAACATAAACCCATGATTATTTTTTTTTTTCCCTCCTCAAATCTCAATATTTTAGCCAGTTTCTTCCCACCATGTAGTAAAAGTGCAGTTCTAAACAACCTCTACTTTTTTTTTGAGGGGAAGAGGACTCTATTTTCTTTTTAATGTGGCTGTACCAAAATTGCTAACTTATGCTAACCAAAATGTAATTATGTTGTCCTTTTGTCTTTCTGAAAAATGTCTTATAAATAAGATTGCAAGTCTTAATGACTGCCTCCAGTAATTCCTGGGTTAAATTCAAAGGTGATAAAAGTAGGGCTGTGCCTTTTCAGCAGAATTCTTCATGTGCAGGTGTGTTCTCTGCTGGCCCAGTTATTGTCCCCTCACTCATGGGGAGTCTCAGATGGATTTTAAGAAAATTCATTCTTTGCTGAGAAGTTTTTGCTCAGCTTCTTGGAGGCAGCACAAGTGAGTGAGCTGAGTGAACAGGAGGGTTTGTAGCTCAAAGCTCTTCTTGCCATAAACAGGAAGAGTTTCATCCTCATTTCTTGCATGCATCTTTTTTTCCCCTTTACTATCTTCTTCACTTTTTCTCAATAATATCTATATTTAGCTTCTTCTCACCTCCAAACCTTGCACCAGATCTCTTCATTCAGGGAGAGAAAAGAGAGTGAAACTTGCTCATTTTATGACTGTACAAAACCTCATTCGGAGGCTTCAGTTTCCCTAAATCACCATCACTCACCAACCTCATTTAAAAACAAATAAATCATTTTTGTAGCTTCAGAAAGAGAATATAAATTTGAAAAGCTGGTGGCTAATTACTTGTGTTGGACTCAGCTTCATGCTGGCAGCAAATGCCTGTCAACTGTTCTGTCAGACTCCAGTAATTGTCTGCATGTTCCTGTTGGAGGATGCTGAGTTCCAGGGAGGCTTTTTTGTGGAATTGCTCCCCAAATAAGAGCACCAGCACCCTTGGGTGCCTCACAGTGCTTTGCTAGTTGATATCCTCTCAATTTACCAGGCTGGAGCAGGAGAAGCTTGGATGTCAAGCTTTGCTTTTCCAAGATAATCAGCAAACAGTGTTGTGTGTGTGAGAACACGAGGTATGTAAATAAATGGAGGCAATACTATCTCTGGGACCTTCATTTCACCCAAGCTATTGAATCATCTCATCATAACTGCTTGTTATTAACCAAGTGGCATAATTCCAACTTAAACTTCCCCTTTGTTTACTGGAGACTTGCTGAGGAGCTTGTGCTGAATACTTAATTTTCAACCTTCTAACTGCATTTATTCATGGAAGGAGCAAGCAGTGCTTATCTCAAATATCTAGAGCTGGGTGTGAGCCTCAGCTTTATTCTTAGAAGAAAGATTCAGGTCTGTGTTTTAACAGGGAAAAAAAATCTTGTGAACACTTTATTAACTTATTAACTGGCACGGTGGAGGGGACTGTGCTGGAGCTCCTGGTGCTCGTGTTGGGTCGTGGTGACATCCTCCTCCTGGCAGCTTCTGCTGGAGCTCAGATGTGAAAGCAAGCTGTTAATCACACATTTATGCTGTTGTACATCTTAATATTTAAAATTGGGATGGAAAGGTGGCTGTGCCTTGGAGGCTGAAGGACTGTGTGCTTGGAAAAGCATCGACAGCTTTGTGAAGCAGAGTGAGGGCAGGGAAGATCCTCAGGTTGAAAAATCTTTATGGAAATGAGGAAAGGGTGGTAACGACACCTCAATAAATTAATTTAGATATTTAAGTGATGCTGTTAATCCTTTCTGTAAACAGGATTTTAACAACAAGCTCTACCTGAGCTTTCTGTTTTCCCTCCCTGGTGGAGAACCTCCAACCTGATTAACATAAGAAATGAAGCAGAACCCGCTGCTGGCCCTGCACATCGCTGCTTCCTCCTGGTGCAGGAGCATCCTCCCCTCTGCAGCGCAGCCATCCCTCGCCCACAACATCTGGATTTCCTCTGTGCTGCTCCGTGCGAGCCAGAGCAACCGCGACCTTCACTTTTTGGGCTCTTGGCCTTCAGAAAAGGGTTTTTCTGTGAAAGTCTTTGGCTTTCCGGGTCTGCCGCGCTGTTCCCCTGCAGAGTTTTGTTTCTCCCTGTCGGTGACACACAGAGCCCGCTCGCCCTCCCCACGCCGGGCAGCCCTGACAGAGCGGGAGCCCCAAGATGAATCGGCACCTTGTGCGCGGAGCTGAAAATCGAACGCGATAGATTGTCACAGAGCCTGGGGACAAGGGCAGGGCTGGGGGAGAGCATGTCCCTGTGCGGCAGCGCTGAGCCGGGCTTGGCTGAGCTGGGCTTGGCTGGGCTGGGTTTGGCTGGGCTGGGTTTGGCTGGGCTGGGTTTGGCTGGGCTGGGTTTGGCTGGGCTGGGTTTGGCTGGGCTGAGCTTGGCCGGGCTGGGTTTAGCCGGGCTGGGTTTAGCCGGGCTGGGTTTAGCCGGGCTGAGCTTGGCCGGGCTGGGTTTAGCCGGGCTGAGCTTGGCCGGGCTGGGTTTAGCCGGGCTGAGCTTGGCCGGGCTGGGTTTAGCCGGGCTGAGCTTGGCCGGGCTGGGTTTAGCCGGGCTGAGCTCGGCCGGGCTGGGTTTAGCTGGGCTGGGTTTAGCTAGGCTTGGCTAGGCTGAGCCCAGCACACATAACCCGGGCTCTGCTCCCGGCTTTGGGGCTGTGCCGGAGCACAGGGGGGACCCCGGGGGAGGGAGAGGAGCGCATATAAATCATTATTGGCGAACATCTCAGCTCTTGAGCCAGCCTGTCGCTGCTGCTGCTCGTGGTGCAGCCCAGACATAAATCATAATTCCCCTACAATAGATCCTTTTGCAGCCGCCATCAGGAAAAGTGTGTTGGTTTTATCGATTTTTTGACACCAGGGCCCTGGCAACGGCCGCTCTGAATCATTATGAAATGAAACTGATTAGGAATTCATGGAATACTAAATAAACTTTACGAGCCCGTTGTAAGTTTTTTGATGCATGGGGAGCGGAAAATGAAAACTAATGATATAAAAATTACACAGCGTGCTGAGTATTATTATACTGCTATTGATTTGTTTCAAACTGTACATCAAAATCGAAGTGTGCTGGGTGTGCTTGGCTGCAAGGCTGATGCTCAAAAGCTTTTGAGGTTGTTGGTTTGTTGTTTGTTTTTTTTTTTTTTTTTTAATGCTGGCTCCAGCATTTTTTGCCAGTTGGAGAAGGTTGTGCCACTGCTCAAGTGCTCCCTGCACCCTCTGCATGGTGATCACGGATTTTATTCTCCCCTTTGCACGGGGATTCTCCCGAGACAAAAATATATTGACGAGGATTTTAGGCTAAGTGGATAACTCCCCACACACACTTCTGCTCCAGGGAATTTGACTTCTGTTCCTTAACAGCCAGGGTTGGGAGGGGAGCCCGAGACACTTGACAAACATTTATGCAAAACTGCACAAAGGGATCATTTGTTCTGCCACTAACTGCAGCCACCTCGGGACTGAAGGGGAACAGCTGGTTATAATGCTGCCCATCGCTTTGGGTCAAGAACAGATAACTTGCCATTTTTTAAACTTTTCTTTCTACAAATAGACAATTTGTAACGTGATCGTAATAGCCCTGTCCAGACTTAAAATCAATGGAAATAATGAGTGGAATCGGGGTGATCTATTTGCTTCCTATTTACTATTTTTGACAGCAGAATTTAGCAAAATTAAGTAAGGGGGAAAAAAAAAAAGGTAAAAAGGCTGGGATTGTTCCAGTGTCACCGTGAGACAGAGCGCTGAATAAGAGCAGGGGGGTGTGGTTAGATGTGGTGCTGGTGGTGTCATTGCTTGTTTTTGTTGGAATAAAAAGGATCCTCAGCTGCAGATTGCTCCAGCCAGGACAGAGACTTTACTGGGCTAGCAGGACAATGTGGTTCTGTATTGCAGAATACCCACCCTGGCTCTCTCCTGCTGGAGGATGCTGCAGCAGCTCATTTTATGATTTCCTTTAGGAGAAAAACCCTGCCCTGAAGTAAATACCTTTCTTCTTGGTGGCATCTATTCTGCCTGAGTTCTGTGTGCTGCAGAAGAGCAGTGGGACACGTGCAGCTGTGCCCAAAGCATTGTTGGGGAAAAGCTTTTTGTCATTTGAGTGTGAAAACAAGGTCACATTTAGAAATGTCTGCTGGTGTAAATGGATTTGGCAGGTGATGGGAGCAGCAGTAACAAATTAGGCTGTAACAGAGCTAAGCTTGTGCAGAACTGCTTTCTCCTGCAGAATGAGCACCAAAAGTCACCACAGCTGGGGTGGGCACAACCCTGTGGGGTGAGTGCTTGGGCTGTGCAGGGTGCTGCACACTCTGGCTTTGGGATTTTGGGAGCCTTGTGAGCACAGCTGGAGCAGGGCTGCAGTGACACAATGGGGTTTTTGGGGAGACAGCAATCCCAGGGTTGAGAGTGTTTCTGGAAGTTCCCTGCCAGGGCAGGAGCTGTTTCTGTGACAGGTGACAATGTTGTGATAGCTGAATGTGATGTCCCAGCTCCTGGGGCAGGTACAGGAGGCTCCCACAGGGCTGTGGCCACTGCTGTAGGATCACCTGGCAGCTGAGCTGAGCTTAATGCAGGGAACTTCTTAGGGTCAGCTGTATTCCCAGCTGCCAGTGCTGGTGATCATCTCTGGCCTAAGCACATTGCCTGTAAATGGAAATGTAATACTGGTGAGTAGGAGAAAATCCAATGGAACCAGGAACAAGGGAGGAGGAGAAAATTTAAGCAACTGGCAATAAGCTGCTGATCCACAGAGGGCTAAGCTGCCATGTCCCTCACTAGTCCCCTGAGATTACACTTTCCTGCAAGTAAAGCTCCTGCAGCTCCTTCTGTGTCCCTGATAAACTGGGATGTCACTGCTCCAGCTGCAGCTTGTAAACTGGGATCTCCAGTTCTTCACCCTGCAAACAGATCCTTCAGCTCCTCTCTGTTCCCAGGCACACAGAGCTGAGCCTGCAGGGTGGTGCTGGTGAATTTTCATCTGCTGTGGTTGGGGTAGCTGTGCCTGTAGCCATTGTGGTGCTGTCCATGCCACTCCACTGTGCTCCTCAAATGGGGCTGGAGACAAAGCAGCTGTTAGCTTCAAACTCCCTGGAAAACAAACCTGGGGGGTGTAAGACTGAGCAGCCCTATTTATTTGGAAGCAAACCCCTTATTTCCTACAAGTAATGTCACTTCAAGAGCGAGCTCCTGGTCCATGTCTTAGCAGTGTGGGAATTAAAAATCCATTACACAGTGTATGAATTCATGTATTGGAGGGGAACAGCTTTAGTGTTTAACTTGTCCCAGACCCTGTGCACATCCCGGGGTAGCTCAAGGAGCTCCTGCTCTCCTTTCCCTTTTCTCCTTTTTTCCTTTTCTCCTTTCTCTGAGCCCTGCTGCTCCCAGCTTGCCACACCACTCTGGCAGCTGTGGGCTGGTGTCCATCCCCCTGGGCTCTGGGATGTTGTTGTGCTGCAGGCAGGGCGTGCTCTCAGCTCAGGCACTTCTGTTCTCCTCGCTCAGGCGCCGGGGGTTTTTCTAAGATATGTATATTGAATTTAGATTTGTGCTCTTAGTACCTTCACTCATTCATTCAGAGCCATATTGACTACATAAATTGAGTGTTACAAGTAAGAGAGAGTTTAGCCATTATTTTCTCAGTGATTTGATTTAATGGCCTGGCTGTTTTGGCCATTACTTCTGGCGTTTCATTTGCATGGATTCGTGGCTCTGCTGATTAGCATGTTTTTTATATTTCCCATTTAATTTTTTTTTTCCCCCCTTTTGGAAAGCTGAGTGTTTCATAATTAAATAAATTCCTGCATCTGTTTTGTATCCTCACACAACCACACATATAAAGGGCTATGTATATGCTATATATATATTTTTCCCCCCATCTTTGCTGATTATACAGAGTTAAATGCAGCTGTCTGTGTGACAGGAATATTGTATACAGCGTGTGGAGTGATATACAGGTCACTATATTACTGATGAATAAAAGTTTCGTCCTAAGGCAGCTGCTGCAGATTACTTAGTGCTTGACATGGCGTGTCTTTGTGTCACTGTTACCGGGTGAAATTAAATCAGAACAGGAAAATATTAATTTAAAGTAGGGGATAGAGGCCGCTCACTTCCAATTACTCTCTACCCTGTCAGCTTTATATAGGAGCAAACAAGGAAGGAGGCTGGATTAATTGCTTTGGACTCTGCCCCACTACAGGCCCAATTATAGAAACATATTGGCTCCCAGCACTATTACATACACTGCTGTGCAGGAAATTGTGTGAAATTTTAACGGATTTCAGACGTAATAATAGAGAACACGACTCAGGACAGCATTAGCAGGCTGGGTGGAATCTTTACAGATGGGTTAAGGTTAAGCTGTTTGGGGGTCCTTTGTGTATTAAAGGATCATCTGGTTAACCCATGTACTGGGAGCTTTTGATACTGGCCTGGGAGCCAGCAGAATAAAAACATTCATCCTCTGAGGACAAGGAGCTAAATCCTCAGCTGGAAGGAGGGCAGGAACATGCAGTGTGAGGCTGGGGATGAGCCTTGCATGGCACTAAACACGTTGCTGTGGGAGGTGCTCTGTAAAAACTGCAGCTGGGTGTGAGAGCCACCTGCAAAGCCTGGCTCAGAGCAGCCAGGGTGATCAGCACTGGAACAGGCATGGGGTGTTTGTTCTGGGAGCAGTTCAATGTTTTAGTTAGAATTTGTTCAGAGTTTTTGTTCCTCTCACTGGGAATTCCATCCACTCCTTTGTCTGTGTTCAAACCCATGAGTTGTAAACACCTGGTGATTTGTGTGCCAGACCAGGGCACTTGCTCCAAAGCCAGAGAGACTCTCAGGGCTCCTGAATGTCCTGTCAGTCTCTGTGTGTGGCACAGCCACCATGGGCTGCTGCCTCTCTAAGGCATTTAAGGTGTTGGAAGTGAGGAACTAAGGAAATTCTGTTGACTCTCTGCTTCCTGCCAAAGTGCACCTTTGATCTCCTGCCCACCACAACTCTTGTGGATTTGGCTTCACAAGAGCCCTGCCCTGCAGAGTGAGAGCAAACTGTGAGTTTAGCAAGTGCTGACCACACTTCCCTGTCAGCCCCAGAACAGGCTCTGCAGTCTTTGACTTTGTGATCTCTCAAACTGTGACTGACGCCTCACAGCATTTCCTCTCCCGTGCTTGGGATATTTCAGCGACAGCTGCTGAAGATTTTGGGGGGATGTTAGAGGAGGGACAGCTGGTTTGGATCATAATTCAGGTAAAGCTGGGTTTAGTTGGGCTTGTTTTCAGCTGGTTTAACTGGGAAAGGTTGTATTGACTAGAAAGCCACACAGAGCCCTGAAGAACATGAGGTGTGACTTGAACCATTCCTGCCTCTTCAATATCCAGAGAGGGACCTTTAGGGAATCCCAAAAGCATTAGAAATGGAAATTTGTCTTAAGACACGATATCCAACAGTAAGTGTGATGGGACTGGGGGTTTCTGTCCCTGGGTGGGAGCAGTGGGGCTGGGGCTGGAGCTGCTCCCTTGGCTCCCTCCTGCCGTGGCTCGCACATCAATGACGCTCTGTGCCCGTGAATGGGCTGCAATAAAAGTGTTACAACGGCCCCGGTGATTTAGGGTGGCAGGGAAATGCATAAAGAGCTGTCTGGAGGATCCAGGGTGGTGCAAGCAAAGTAAATTCTGACCAGAAATGGTTATTGAATGGCTGAATCCTTGCTGTTTTCTCTAAGGAAAGTCTGTTTTGTTCCTGGATGATTCTTTGAAGGGAAGCTGCATCTCCAGCTCAAGTCCTTGCCTCCCTTTGGTTCTGCTCCCTGTTCAGAGAGCCAGCAGCACCTGCAGAAGCCTCCAAGTGTCACTTTTATATTTGCAGCTTGTGCTGGTTTTAAAGCAGGAGGGGTGAAGGACTGAATTTATGATGTCTGGTTTGGGAAATCTATTTTTGCTCCCTCTAACTGATTGTCTTGTAACCATGCCTGTTATGAGTGGGGAGCATTGTTATACAGAGCAACGTGTAAATATAAATCTCAGGAGACACGTGTGGAATCTTATCATGACCAAGTGACCCTGAGAATTCTTCTGGCACTGTGATGTGGTGAGCTGGGGAGGAGGCTGAGGTTCCTTCTCTTTGGAAGGGCAGGGGAGGGCTGGAGGCTGCAGAGTGTGCCAAGGGTCTGTGCCAACCCCACAGCTCCTGCTGACACTAAAACCTCGGGTACTGACCCAAAATCCTGTGGTTTCAGCCCAATCTGAGAGGGCTGTGCAGAGTTTCAGGGGGTATTTCCAGCAGGTCAGCTGCTCCATCAGGACATGGTTTCTAAACTTCCCTCTCTGCTGGGTCAGAGCTTTCCATCCCCAGGGCAGGCACCTCTGCCTGCAGCTCTAGAGACTGTGTCTGTGGAAATGAGACACAGAGAAAAGCTGCAGGTGGCTGCTGTGAGAGGGGACAAGGATGGCAGCAGGGTGGCCACAGGGTGGCTCTGGGGCAGAGTTGTTTTCTTTTCCATCCAGGCCTGGGAAGCTGAAACACACCCTGTGCCTTTTGAGTGGCAGCCACTTTGCTGGTTACAGCAATTATCAGCTCCTTTCATTTTATTTTTCTAGAATCATGTTAAAATTGGTTGGTTTTGGGGTGAAAAAAGGGAAAGTGTTGCCTCTAAAGCACATGAGATGGATTTACCACTGATCTTCTGAACAGAAAGACTTTAAAGGTGTCTGTGGAGCTGGACCAGCACAGAGAGGGTTAATACTCTTTGTTGGTTGTGACTAGGGCTCATGGTTTTACTGCAGCAGTAAAGTCACTTTCCTTTTATGTTTAAAAGCCAGCAAGGAAAAATTGCAATTACAAAGACAACTAAAATCTTCACTGGTACTCAACAAGGTAATCAGTTCAATTGATTTTTTTTTTTCCCTAGCCAGAAAAGTATTTAAAGTTAAATTCTATCTGTGATTTTTATATGGAAAAAAAAAAAAAAATCTGTCCTCTGAAATGCTTCCTGGTTTAAAAAATGCTCTATTTTATTTGCCCTATAAATGCAAACTTATAAAATGTGATAAGGGATCTTTCTCTCCTCCCTGCACAGACAAGACCTGAGCGAGCTCCTGCTTTTCCTGCATGGCTGCCAATGGCAGGGACAGATATCACTCCATTAGTCATTAGCATCTAAATCATCCCACTTCTCATTCAGGTTTACTGGGCTGTGATGGCTACTGGATTCATAGGACACCTGAGCCAGGTCTTTTGTACAAGGTCTCCTGGAGCAATTGATTGTAAAAAGACAGCAGGAGAGCAAACCACTGGTTTCTGTGCCCTTTTGAGCAGGGAGGATGGGCTGTGCTGCCATGTGTTCTATGAATTATTAAAGTTTTTTTTCTTCTTGAAATATTGTGGGAGGATTGAGTTTGTGTTGTGCATAGCAGTGCAGCACCCCAGTGCAAAAAAAAAACCAAAAAACTGTGAGGATTTTTGGGAAAAAAAATAAACCACCCATTTAATTTTCAAGTGTGATGCAATAGGAGCATCTCTTCCCTCTCCTTCTGGAGTGGAAGGGGGATGGGGATAAAGGAGCTCCGTGGCAGAGCAGCTTTATTAGAGGTCTGTTCTTGGAGCATTATAATTAAAATGTAGTTAATATTATAGTTAAACTTCTTCTTTGTAGAAGCCAAACCTTATGTACATGGATCAGGCTTCAAAATCTGATGTGTGAATATAACTTTAAAATGACTGGGGTTTAATAGCCAGGTAGTCTGGGCTGGGCTGTCCCTGTGCCAGGGGATTCATGGCCCCTGGGTCTTTGTTTAGGGGTCAGGAGGTTGGGAGCTACAAAAACCCAACCAACAAACAAAAAAAACTCAATCACTTAAGTCCTTGGAGCTTTCTAGAGCAGGGAGAGAAGCAAATGAAAGTGGAGAGCAGTCTGTGTTTGAGAATCCATGAGGAGAGAAGGGAATGCCCAGCACTTGTTCAATTTTGAGGTTTTTAGGGGAATGGCTGAATTTGCATGATGGTGCTGGGTTGGGGGTTAACCTGTGCCTACAAACATTTCATTACAAGCAAGATCCCATAAATTCCTGGCAGTGGGATCCTCCCCAAGCCCTTGGGCTCCAGGGATCTTTAGTCACTTTGGATTGAACTGGATTTGAAAATAGGTCCCTAAGGTGAAGGGCCAATACATCAAACCAGTAAATCTTGTTTTACACCAACTCCTAATAATGAATGAAGTGCCATTTCATACAATACCTAAGTTAGGATTTTATTGATTAACTCTCATCTTGGTGTTCCACCCAAATCTAAGATATATTGCTTGCTGTAATTTTTACATTAGCTGTCAAATTCATCTTGTCTTCCCAGGGTTGTGATGTGCACGGAGCAGACAATAAAAACCATCACGGGTTCAGTGTTTACCTAATGAATATACACAGGCCAGAGAGATTAATAATGATTTGCCAGGCAGAGGCAAGAGGCAGGACATGCCCGTGCTGGGGACTGGAGCTGGGACCAGGATTTCAGATGCTGGCAAGGGCTGGAGGAGGATGATGCTCACTTGCCTCACCCCTTGCCAGGCTGGGATGGATGAGGGCAGGCTCCAGGAAGCAAAGATGACGATTTTTGTTGTGCATAACCTGAAGGAGCAGTGGGGAGAGGCTGCTGGTAAACACTAAACTAATCCTCTGAACGATTTGCCAAGGCTGGTGCTCAGATTCCAAACAAACCCTTCTTGCTGCCCGGCATTCCTGCCCAGGGGAAAGAAATCCTTTCGGCATCTCCTTCCGTATTTAATAGCCACTCCAGGTGTTGAGCAGAGCCCTGGCAGTACTTCCCTGGTCCTCTCCAGAATCCTGCACCGTCCTTTGGGATGCAGGATGCTTTGAGGCTTCCCCCGGAGGCGGAGGTGGCCGCGGTCGGAACGGGAGAGGGAGCCCTCACCCCGGGCAAGGCTCGGGGCACCCGGAGCGAGGAGCGGGAGCTGCCTTGCTGGATCCTCCTGGCACTCAGCCCTCGATCCCTCTGTGTGAGACGGGGAGGTCTGTGCCTCTCCGGGAGACGGGCAGGGGAGCTCGGCTGTGTTTGTGAAACAGCGGGATGAAAAGCGCCGGGACGGGAAAAGGGATGCGGGTCTGCTGCTCAGGGATGTGTCGGGAGTGTCAGGGCTGTGTCGGGAGCCCCTGAATGCGTCAGGGATGTGCCCGGAGCTCAGAGCTGTGTCCGGGGTGTCAGGGATGTGTCCGAAGCTCAGGGCTGTGTCCGGGATGAGCTCGTAGCCCAGGGATGTGTCCGGAGCCCAGGGCTGTGTCCGGGCTGTGTCCGGAGCCCAGGGCTGTGTCCGGGCTGTGTCCGGAGCCCAGGGCTGTGTCCGGGCTGTGTCCGGAGCCCAGGGCTGTGTCCGGGCTGTGTCCGGAGCTCAGGGATGTGTCCGGGCTGTGTCCGGAGCTCAGGGATGTGTCCGGGCTGTGTCCGGAGCCCAGGGATGAGTCCGGGCTGTGTCCGGAGCCCAGGGATGAGTCCGGGCTGTGTCCGGAGCCCAGGGCTGTGTCCGGGCTGTGTCCGGAGCCCAGGGCTGTGTCCGGGCTGTGTCCGGAGCCCAGGGATGTGTCCGGGCTGTGTCCGGAGCTCAGGGATGTGTCAGGGATGTGCCCGGAGCTCAGGGATGAGTCCGGGCTGTGCCCGGAGCTCAGGGATGTGTCCGGGCTGTGTCCGGAGCTCAGGGATGTGTCCGGGCTGTGTCCGGAGCCCAGGGATGAGTCCGGGCTGTGTCCGGAGCCCAGGGATGAGTCCGGGCTGTGTCCGGAGCCCAGGGCTGTGTCCGGGCTGTGTCCGGAGCCCAGGGCTGTGTCCGGGCTGTGTCCGGAGCCCAGGGATGTGTCCGGGCTGTGTCCGGAGCTCAGGGATGTGTCAGGGATGTGCCCGGAGCTCAGGGATGAGTCCGGGCTGTGCCCGGAGCTCGCTGTTCCTGCTAGCCACAGCCGCCCTCCATCATCCTGCTGCCCTAGCGATGCCTCTGGCAGCCCGATCCTCGCTCTAGTTTGAACCGAGCTGCTCCGGGCAAGGGCTTTTCCCTCTGCCGCTGTTTCCCGATGGCAGCAGGGTCCTGGATGGGCTGTGATGTTGGGCAGGTGACTTTTCCAGGCATCCCGTGCCATTCAGCTCCCCAGGTTTGGTGCACGCCACATTTTACATCCCAGCCCGTCCATTATCTGCACAAGCAGTCAGATCACAACCTGTTGAAAAATCTGTTTATTAAAGAGAGTAACGAAGCCTCAAAACAAATGTCTCCTTTCCTCCCTTTCCTCCCCTTCGGTCCGTGATTAAATTTTTCTTTTATACATCCCAGCGTGAAACAGTAACACAGCACAAAGCAAAACACCACTTATCTACTCGGGGCTGTAATATGGGATAGCCCGAGCAGGATGCAGCAGGGGCTGGCTGGCAAAGGACAATGGATGCTGCAGATGCAGGTTGAGTGAGACAATTGAAGCAATTATACCATTCCAGTGAGATCTCAGAGCATTTCCTGAGCCTTGCTAGGAGTAATCAGCATTCCTGTTCATCTCTGCCCCATCCTGCCTGCCCTGTGCACAGCACAGCTCCTGCACTTGGGGCACGCTTTGCTCCCCTACTTCACTCTTTGTCCCTGCCAGAACTTAAAAATCACTAATTATTCTCCCCCCATCCCCACCTCCATCTAAGCTCATGCAGTCATTTTACTTGAACAAGTAATATTTTTGAGATACTGAAATGTTTGCTCCTGTGTGGAATTAGCTGTTTTTCCTCTCTGAATTTGGTGCATTTTGGGAGCTGCAAGCCCAGCCTGAGGCTGGTGGGCACGTTGCAAAGTGCTTTGTAACACTTTGGGTGAGAGCAAGCAGAATGACCTGTGCTGTTTCTTTTTAGCACCGTTTAAGCTGTAAAACCAGCCAACCAACTCTCTGCCAAATGTTGGCTGCTGAGATTGACTGCACTCATGAAGATAACGGGGGGAAGTATTTTTCTCTGAAGTCCACAGCTGTCCTAAATCAGCCAGGGATCCTGGAGGGCCGTGGAATGCTCAGCATCCCAGCCAGGGACATAAAGACACCAGGCAAAATGTCACTTGAAGTGTTGCCTCTTCTTCAGCAGTAACTCTGCTCCATAAATGCAATTGATCTCCTGAGAGAGGAGGGATTTCTTCAGCAAATGCAAGCTTTGTGGGGAAAAATATATGAGCTGTTGGGCTTGCATTCCCTCTGTGTGTGCTGCAGATCCAAGGCCTGGGGATCTGGGCATGGCTGGGTGTGGGTTGAACACTCCACACAGTGCTGCAGGCCTGAATTAAAGTTTTGTCCAGATTTAAAATCCCTTCAAGCAGTTATGGCAATGCAATTTTTATTTAATTCAGGTTTTTTAGTGCAATATTGTTGCTGTTGTCAGATCAGGGCTGGATCACAGCTTTAAACCAACATGAATGGGGAATTTTGTCTCAAGGAGGTTTAGGTCTTGCCCTGCCTGGGCTGAGAAGCAGCTGGAGCATCCTCAGCTCCAAGGACTGTTCTGCAGGGTGGGCTGGGGGATGAGCAGGAGTTTTACAAGTGTCTAAAAACAGAAGCTTATAATGAAAGTGCTTCCTCAGCCATAACTGCAGCGTGCTGGCATAATTGGAATGCTGAGTGGTGTGCTGGGTTTAGGAAGGTAATAAGAACTGCAATCAGTATTAAATAAAATGTATCTTCCTTTAGGGGAAATAAATGTATATTAAATCAAATATTCATGAATCCAAGTTAGTCTTCATACATTACACAAACAGTTTTTCAAAAATGCAGCTACCCTGAAGGCTGGGTGTGATGTGTGTGAGGGAGAGGGATTAGCTTGGAGCTGGGGACAGGGAAAGGGCCTGGCCTGTCACCACCTGAAGGAACAAAACCCTCTGGGCTCCTGTGAGGTCTTGCCTGAGCAGCACATTTGAGAGAGTGGTTTAAGTTGTGCAGGAGTGTTAAAAGAAGCAAAGCTGCCTCTTTACAATATTTATCATCTCCAGCACAACCTGGCCATCCACGTGAGCCTCCCAAGAATGGAAACCTAAAAGGGGAGTGGGTTCAGTTCACAGATATTTCAGCAAATGCTGATTCACTTGCCTGTCTTCAGGGTGGCTTTTCAGCTCCTGTGAACTTGTGTTTTCCTGCCTCCCTAACACACACAGAGGGGAGGAGAACATCCTGCAGGGGAGGCAGAGCAGAGCCCTCCCTTTCCAGGCTGAGGATTGTCCTGCACCCTGGGAGGAGGGAAAAACCTGCAGGGCTGCAGGAGTGAGCACAGCTTCCTGCCTCTCACCTGGAGCAATCCCTGGTGCCAGCCCTGAGCCCTGCTCAGCTCTCAGGAAGGTGTTTCCTGCTTGTCACAAGGGGGCTCAAAGCTTCACAGCCTGGCTCCTGGTTTCAGCACAGTGTGGTGCCAATTTGGATAAAAGTGTGGGGCTCCAGGGGTTTCACTTGGTGCCTCTCAAGGCAGGCTGTGTCAGCCAACACCTCTGTGCTCGGGAGGCAAGGCAGTAAAAGTTCAGGCTGGTAAAAGCAGGGAGGAATCTGCAGGTGTTTCCAGGACAGAGTTTGTTAGTTTAATCAAACTGGGCTCGTCTGGAGTTGTGTCAGCAGAATTCTTCCGTGCAGTTTATGAAATGTCAGTGCTTTTATCCAGCAGCTACAATCAATTTGCTGTTTGATAAAATAAGCAAACACCTCCAGGCTGCATCCTTATCCCTGCCTGTATAAAGAGAGGGGCAGGGAGACACGGCTGTGGATTCTGTTACCTCCCTGGGGTGAGCAGGGTTTGCTCCTGGAGGCTTCCAAAAGAGTGGCACACGGCTGAGGAGAGAGGGCTAATTTGTGTCATTTGCTGGAACCGCTGGGCTCTTCTTCCCTGCTTGGGGAATTATTGATTTTATCACTCTCCGACCTTACACGTGTCACTGTCTTGTGCACGCTGGCCTGTAGGAAGTGCTGGCTGCTGATCCACAGCTGAGGAATAATTCTGTTTATTTGTGATTACTCTTATTTTTGGCTCGTCAGCCATACACACTTGCTCTTTCTGCCAGGCTTAAATCCTCAGGAAAAATGTACCAAATAATACAAAATACCCACCACCCAAACACTTTTATTCATCTCTGCACGTTACTCTGTAAAAACTCATCACTGCCCCATTGATTTCATTGTCTGGGTGTCTTCAACAGTTTTCCTGGATCTCTGTAAGTCGGAGAGAGTGGGATATGATTGCAGATATCACGACATGAGCGTGTAACCCTGCTGAAGTGCTGGCAGGAGTGCATGGGGGGGGGTTGTGTGTTATTGTGCTGCTTCCCTGCCAAAAAAACTCAGCCCCTGCTTGCAGAAGTGGAGGGGGGATGAGCAGAGATGCTGTTAGGGAGGAAATATATGGAGCATCTACTAGAGCTTGCATGGTACATTAATTGTCTGTAGCTTTTTCCTTCCCTTCTCAAAGCAAAATTAATTACGGGGAGGTGATGTTCCTTTAACGAACGTCATTTAATTTAAAAAAAAAAAAAAAAAAAACAAACCACGGACAAGTATACTATCATTAGGTCTCTTAGTTAATGTAGTGTGTGTTTTTGAGCTGAATGTGGCTGTTGTGGAGGTGAGGGGAGCTCCCTTCCCCGGGGCTGTGGCTGCCGAGCATCTCAAACACCGACTCCAGTCTCTGCTTGCCTGTGGGGGACACTGCTTGACCGCTTATTGCATATTTGATCAGTTTATTTCTGCATCCCAGAGCGTGCCAGGGGGCTGTGGGGTTGGGATTAATGGGCAGGGTGAGGAGGGGGAAGGTGGGGATGATCCTCCCTTTCCTCCTAAATGACAAGCTGCCCTTTATGGCACCAGCTCAGGTGAAAACACCACACTGAAAATAAAATAAACTCACCTCCCTGCTCCTCTTCCACTGCCACCCTTCATCACAAACACAGGTCAGGAAATCCAGGCTGGAGGCACCACCCAAGGGCACACAAGGGCAGGACTTCCAAAATAAGAGTTAAAATCGCAACAAGCCCAGGTTTTAATTCAAAATACAAGTGGTGTGTTGGTAAATGGAGGGGAGTGGTGTTTGCTCTGGTTTCAGGTGTGGAATCGTGGCTCTGAGAGGTTAATCTCAAAATTAAATTGCTGGTGCCTTTCAAGGACTGGGCTCTTGTAAAATCAGATTGTCTGGTAAAGACAGCTGACTTCAAACATGCTTATAAATAAAATGGTCAAAATTAAGGATTTTTTTTTTTTTTTCCTATGAGGAAAGCGGCACATGGGAAAAAAAAACTTGAGATTTTTTTTTTCCTAATTGCTTCTGCTTTTAGAGATTGAATATGGTGTTTCTGGTCTGATTGTGGCTATCAGTACTTTATATGAAGTGTCATTCTTGATATGTGTGTTATCTCCATTTTCAAACACAGGCTTTTAATGAAAAACTGAACTTAAATTATGGATTAAATAGGAGCTATTCCACGTAAGTTTTTAGAAAAGAAATATCAAACTAGCCCAGTATGGAATCACTGCTGTGTTTTGGCAATACTTGAATGCCAAGGAGGAGGATTCCAAACCCATTTTTGGTGTTTCTGTTGCTTTTGCAAATCCATTCTCACTTGCCTGGTGGAGTTTGGATGGGGCAGTTGTTGCTTTGCTGCCAAACCAAGCATCCTGATTTTCAGCTTTTTGTTTTCCTTTGCTCTCAAGTGCCTGTTTGCAAATGAGCTGTTGGTGACACCCCAGTGACTGTGTTTGACTTTATTTATTTATTTAATTTTTTTTTGCCTTGAAGATTTTTTGGGGGCTAGCCCACATATGTGGGCACAGAAATACCCACTGTTCTTACTTTTATTTTCCACTTGCCGCGTGTCATTCCCTCCCACCACCGAGGGGTTATTGCATTTGTCATCTCCTTTGCCGTGCGTTTGTTAACACACAGCAGAGCTGGCACCTCCACGGGCTGTGAAATGATGTACTTTGGGAAGTCACCTGAGGTGACAAGTGCCACGGGAGGGTGAAATGTTACGTGCCTGAAACAATGGCCGTGAGCAATGATGGTCTGCAGCGCTCGCCTCCGCGGGGCCGGGTTCTGCCACCCCATCTCCCAGATTAACTCAGGAGCATTAAACACTCACCTTGTGCTGGCTGCTTCCCCCTTATCTGCTCTCTGTGCTCTCAGCACAGAAATGCTGGCTTGTCTATACTAAAATGGGATTTTTTTTTTTTTTTTTTAACCTAGAGAAAAGTGTATTCCATTGTTATTACCTTCATTCCCAAGCTGTGTTTATACTCTGATAACTGCCAGCCTAGTTTCCAGCAATAGCTGCCGATAGAAAAGATTACCTCTGTATTTTGAGCACTTTATTGACTTGTTCAATAGCACTTTTCTGTCATTTGCCATGGCTGGAGGGGCTGGCCGAGGGGCACAGAGGTGCAGCAGCCCTTAGGCTGCTCCCAGCACAGCACTGCTGTGCTGAGAGTTGTGCAGCTCTGGGCTGCTCCAGATTTGGGTTACTGGCAAACAGCTTGTGCAGGCTGGGGCTCTTGGTCCATCTCTTGGTGGAGCTTGAACTTGCCTCGTCACTCATTTAGTGGGGGGAGTTCAGGTTTGTGCACAGTTTAGGTTTGTGCACAGTTTAGGTTTATGCACAGTTTAGGTTTATGCAAGTTCAGGTTTTATGCACAGTTTAGGTTTGTGCACAGTTTAGGTTTATGCAAGTTCAGGTTTTATGCACAGTTTAGGCTCGTGCACAGTTTAGGCTTGTGCACAGTTTAGGCTCATGCACAGTTCAGGTTTGTGCACAGTTCAGGTTTATGCAAGTTCAGGTTCATGCACAGTGACTCTGCTCGTGGAGGTGTTTGAGTGGAGCAGGAGCTTCCCCAGCCTGTGCTGCTGGGATTTATTTCTGCTCCTCACACCTGCATTTTGGTTTTAGCTCTGGCTCAGGGAATGCTTGGCTGGATGCAGGAGGCTCTGATTGCTCTGGCAGGGAACAGACAGACCTGACCCGCTCAGTGCATCAGCACCGTGGGGAGCAAACACTCCCAGCTCTGCCGGGCTGCTGCTGGGCAGGAGGACTGGACTGGCAGGGTGTCTGTCCCCAGGGAGGGACAGCGCTGCTGGGGCTGGCAGGGTGTCCCCAAGCAGGGACAGGGCTGCTGGGGCTGGCAGGGTGTCTGTCCCCAAGGAGGGACAGGGCTGCTGGGGCTGGCAGGGTGTCTGTCCCCAAGCAGGGACAGGGCTGCTGGGGCTGGCAGGGTGTCTGTCCCCAAGGAGGGACAGGGCTGCTGGGGCTGGCAGGGTGTCCCCAAGGAGGGACAGGGCAGCTGGAGCTGGCAGGGTGTCCCCAAGGAGGGACAGGGCTGCTGGGGCTGGCAGGGTGTCCCCAAGGTGGGACAGGGCTGCTGGGGCTGGCAGGGTGTCTGTCCCCAAGCAGGGACAGGGCTGCTGGGGCTGGCAGGGTGTCTGTCCCCAAGCAGGGACAGGGCAGCTGGGGCTGGCAGGGTGTCCCCAAGGTGGGACAGGGCTGCTGGGGCTGGCAGGGTGTCTGTCCCCAAGCAGGGACAGGGCTGCTGGGGCTGGCAGGGTGTCCCCAAGCAGGGACAGGCTGTGGCAGCCCGGGCAGGAGGATTTGTGCTGGCAGGGTGTCTGTCCCCAGGGAGGGACAGGGCTGCAGGGGCTGGCAGGGTGTCCCCAAGCAGGGACAGGGCTGCAGGGTGTCCCCAAGCAGGGACAGGGCTGCTGGAGCTGGCAGAGTGTTTGTCCCCAGGCACGGACAGGGCTGTGGCAGCCCGGGCAGGGCTCTGCCGTCCCCCAGCGCTGTCCCCCGGCCTGTCGCCCCCTGTCCCCTGCCTGACAACATCAGAGGGCGCTCCTGCCATCTCCGCTGCTTTCCGGCGCTCCTTGGGATGTGCCGGCACAGGGCAAGTTCTCTGCGGGAGCTCCATCCTCACCCCCGTGTGTCCCGGGCGTCGCTTTGTCTCGGTTTTGGGGACATGGATGCGTGTCAAGGCTCCAGGCTGGGATTTCCCCAGCGCTTTGGGGGCTGCGTGTTTAAATGTGTTTAAATCCCCCCGCAGCCCCTCGCAATTCACCTCCCGCCCCTCTCGGCTCCAGCAGCACTTTTAGTTACTGGAGGAGGTTAAGTAACTCTGCTGATCCATCCTGTTGTTAAGTGAAGGTAGCAGGGTGCCAACAATTAAAGAAGTAATTGTTCAATTGGTTCTGCAATAATACTCATTGATTCTTTGTTTGAAGTGATTCGCTTTTCAATCCTCCTGCATTTAGAGATCTTGTTTCACCTATGTCAAGGCGAGTTCAGGAAACCTAATTAACTGGGTTTTGTTTTTTATAATTAGGTCCCTAAAATAATTCATAGGTGGTGTTAATAACCCCATTTAAAAATCTATTAAGCTTTTGGAAAAGTTGGACAGAATCCTCTGTGCTGGTTTTTTTTTTTTTCCTTCCCTCCTCGTTTTCCCCTTGGAGATGTGGTGCTTCTTCCTTTTACAGCACACTAATTAAAAACAGTAGGATTATGGTGGGAAATAATATGCATGTGAGGTTATCATCCACAGGGCAGGAGGAGGCTGCTGCTCCCTCCAAGGTGCTCTGAGCATCTTTGGTGGGAGCTGGCAGAGCTCACTAAGGGACAGATTGCCCGTGCACACCACCAGGACCCTTGGCATTGGCGAAGCTGAGAGAAGGGGAAGGGCAGGAAGGGATGAAGAGTGGGAAAAGCATCATCCAGCAGCACTCCTGACAGGCAGCTCTCCTCCCTCCCCAAAGCTGGCTGCAGAGGGGCTGTGCAGACATTGAGTGTTTGTCCTGTTGTGCTGTCCTGGCTCGGGGCTGCTGGTCACACCCCGAGGTGTCCCTCAGAGCTGAGATCACTCAGGAGGACATGCAGGTGATCTGGAACCAGCTCTTTCCAATGCCCATCAATGAGAGACTGCAGGAGCTGTTCTTGGAGGTTTTCATGGCTGTTTATTGTTCCTTATCTCAGGAATGCTTTGTCCATGAACAGCGCTCTGCTCGCCAGACCCAGGGCAGAATCTGCCTGGCAGAGGCAGGACTGATCTTTTATACTCTGAATTTACAATTTAGTATTTACAATTATTTTCCAATACAACTTTGTTAAACTGTCCAGCTCTGTCCCCATCCAATCTGAGAGTGCCAGCATGTCACCCAGCATGGATGGCACAGAGAAGGAGGAAGAATATCCACACCCCAAATTCTCCATCTTGGCCACGTGTCCCTCAATATAAACATTCTAGAAATCTGCTAATTCTGCATTCTAACAGTCTAATTTACACTCTATTAATTTTTGCAGCTTGCATTTCTCCTCTCAATGTTGGTAAATTGTTCCAAGGAGGTAAATCCAGCCCCTGAGACACCTGGAGCTCATTGGAGGGTTTTTGGGGACCCCCCCAGGGGGGTCTTAAACCTTTCAGGGAAACCAGAGGAACACTCTGGGCTCCCACACCTCTGATCCCAACATAAAGACCAGAAAAGGTGGCTCCAGAGATCAAGTCCAAGTGCATCCCCTGCAGGCTTTGCCTTGGGGGCTGAGTCCTGCTGTTCTCCCTGTGCAGGGGGTGTATAAATTCCAAAAGGACACACAGCAGGAAGATGTAGTTAAACCCAGCATCACCTGCCAGGGCTGCTGCAGCTGCATCCTCAGGGAAGGCTGCAAACCCTTTTTTTGCCTGGCTGGGAAGTGCAGAGTGACCTGAGGCATGGCATGGCAATCTTCAACAGCAGCATTTCCCCACCACATTTTCCTCCTGAAAGCCAAAATGTAAATTTCTATATGACCCCCCCTGAAAGTCCTGCTTAAAAATGTAAAAATTCCCATCTTCACATGCACCATAAAGGCCTTTGCTCTGCATGTGAAGCCTCCAGACTGTTGATTTATTATCGAGCTACAGTGGCTGGAGCAGAAGAGCAAAGTGAAATCTATGAAAGTGGCTGATGTGACAAAATTAACAGTTGTCAGCAGAGGAGAGGGGAAGGCAAACGTTGATACTCAGCAAGCTGGGGCCTGGGGAAGCAAAGTTGTCTTTGCATTCCAGGTGGAAAAATCTTCCTGGAACACCAGGGGAGGGGCAGGGACAGGAGGGATGCTCAGTGACAGGACAGGAGGATTTTAGGCTCAGACAAGGAGATAGCTCAGGAAAAGAATAAAAAAACCCCTTATTTTGGGCTATTTTTCAGTTTAAGCCCAACTCTTGATGTTCTATTTGAAGCTGGGGCAGATGTCATACCTTGCAAATGGAGCAGAGATTTTGGGGGATGAGGTTAATGAAGGGGTTATTTGTTATGAACTTGTGAATTGAGATGTTTTGCTGAGTGTGTGATGTGCAGCAGGGAAAAGTGGAGCCCTTGTCTGACAAAAGGGTGAATGGTGTGTGGGGTGGAATTGTTTATGGCAGCCTGGGGTTAAAGTGGTTTGAGATGTTTGCTGTCACCTTCCAGGCTTCTTTTCACCTCCACTTGCAATTTTTTGGGGCTTTCTAATATACAAAAAGCTGTGCCAGTCCAGCAGGGCCCCTCTTGGGTTATTTGTGATGGGGCTGGAAGGAATTGACCCTTCTGGTATCTGGGAATTTTTCACTTGAACAGCTCTGATAAAACAAATTACTTCCTAGATGGGTATTTTGGAAAAAAAAAAAAATAAAATCCACCTTTATTCCCCAAACATCTCGAGTTTATGGAGCAAAATGTGTGAGAACTTGGCTGACCAACCTTTTACTGGGAGGTGGGGTCATGGTTTGGATGAAAGGCTCCCTGCAAGACTCCAAAGCAAGAAACTCCCCTGCTAAACCTGTCTGGAAAAAGGTTAACAGGAGATGAATTGAATTATATTAGTGAAAATTGCATCATTAGGAGAAGCCTCTTCTGCAAAATGCACAAGTATAGCTGAATTCACAGATGCATTTTGGTCTTCTGCACCAGGAATATTTGTCATCCCAGAAAAAAAAGTGGAAGAGGCTTGTTCTTCAATGCCTGGCATGTCACTACATGCTGTGAAGTGCAAATAGAGGAAGAAAAATTAACACATAAAAGAAATGTACTGTTTCTGCAGGAAAATTAGCTAGTTAAAGCTGAGGGAAGTGGCTTTTTAATAAAACAGGAAAAAAAAAAAAGAAGAAACAAAACCACAGCAGAAAATAGCAGCGTTTTCTTTTTGCTTGGCTGGGGGAAAAATAAGCATCTTTTATATTGCAGCTCTGAGTGCTTGGAGCTGGGGGAGATAAGTCTTTACACGAGAGGGGGAAATAGTTCCTACAAACACACAAAGCTGGAGCAATCCTGGAATTCCTTTCGTGAATCCAGAGGGATTCCAGTTCCCCACCAAGCACCAACTGCAAGAGGCAGCGACTGGGAGGGAGGGGAGGGAGGAGGAGCCGAGCTGATGCTCGCACGGATTTCTCTGCAGAAACACCCTCCTGCCACATGAAAAGGGTCTCGAAGTGTCGCTGAGCTGTGCAAACACACCGAGTGAAAAGGAAATAATCTGATTATTCCGCGATGAGGCGCTAGCAAGTGCTTCGGATCCTGCGCTGATCTGTTTCTCACCTTTGTTTTTGGAAAGGGTTTTGAAGGCTGATTGACTTTTTGGCTCATCCCTTGATGGTATCAGCCCTTCTGATTTAGGTGATGTCAGGGTGAGCTGGTGAGGATGGGCAGGATTGGGCTCCAAGAGAAGTTTGTGTTCCCAAAAACCTGTGATGGAGAGATCTTTGGGTCTGGCCAGCCAGGGTGAGGAGCTGCCAGGCAGCGGAGTGTTGACCTTGGTCTTTGAAAAACCAACACTGGAAAGGCAGTGCTGAAAAATAAAAAATAAATCTACTCACCTTCTCCTTCTTGCCATGAAAAATGGATCAGTTCTCTGATCTTTTGGGCTTGTGTCCTCACTGGGCCCTGGGCAATAACTGCAAGGCTGCAGAATCTCCACCTTGTGCATCTGCTGGCAGAGGAGATGGGCAGAGCCTGTGCCCACCTTCCTCTCCTGCCCCCAGGGGTGCATTAGGGGTGTTGGATGGCCACAGCCCCGTGCTCCCCTTGGCCAGCACACCTCTGAGAGGAGATAAAACCTGCTGCACTGGCTTCCCACACACACCACGGGGAGCAGAACAGCCTGGGACAGTCTCACTGCTGAGCACTGTGAGCAGCTTCCCAGTCCTGGTAGAGGTGTCTCAGAACAGGGAATGCTTCTGTCTTTATTTTCAGGGTTGTGTTGTGTATTTACATCAGAGAGATTTTATGAGTGAAGTAGGAGAGGGCGTGGCTGTGAAATGGACAGAACTGAGAAAAGAAAAACCCATCAGCTCCTGGTTGCTTGTGTGTGTTCTCCCAGGGCTTTGTGCTGGCCAGCACCTCGGTCTGGAGATGTTTTCTGTTCTCCATTTCCCTGCTCCCATCCTGGCACAGCACCCCTGGTGTGGTACCATGCCTGCAGCCTGCTCCTTGCAAGGCAGAGGGCACAGAGGGGCAAGGGAAGACTTGCTCAGACCTCCTCAGGCGGTCGCTTTTAATTGCAAATGGTGTGATTTTGAAAGGGGGCAGGGAGAGCCCTGGCTCCAGGCTAGGCAGCCAGAGATTGAAAGCTTGCAGTGGTCATCAGAGGTGAAGAATAAGTCATAAATGATCCAAGGGCAAAGGCCAAATATAGACTGATGGCTGCTTTGTTCCTGCAGCCTTGGGAAGGACCTTGGTGCTGCTGTGTGCTGGAGGTGCCCCGGGTTAACCCTTCCCTGCTCAGCCACACACGGAGGATTCCAGCCCGGGATGCTCTGTGCTGGCCTTCAGCCAGCCTGCTGAATCTCCAGCTCAAAACCAAAACCTGTGACAGTTTCTAGGGGGGACAAGGAAAATGGGAAGCTCTTGTACTGCTTAAGAAATTGTGTGGGGTTGTGGTTCTGAAAATCCAATGTCCTTTTCCCAGGCAAGTCCATGTGCTTACCTTGGTTTATCCACTTAAAATGAGCATCAGATTAAAACAACCATCAAGTCAGGACCAAAGCTCACGGTGAATTCCTCAGTTCCTGAGCTGAAGGCTTTGAGTTTTGGGTGGTCACAAGTCCCCACGGTGACATTGTCTTGCCAGGATTTCCTTGTAACCTGGGCCGTGGGTGTAACATCCCCCAGTGCCTCAGTTTATCATTCTCCTCCGTTTTACGGTTGGTAAAAGTTCTTCAACACCTGGATTTGTGGATTCCTGCAGTGGGAAATGTGTAGGGCTGAGAAGGAGCAGATTTTACAGGATCCAATTCCTTGCAGGTGCTAAAATTCACTTTACTGTACGTGCAAGTGAGACTCCTCTCAGCTGGGAATTAAGTTAATTCTTATCTGCATGGGTTTTTTTCTGTGGCAATCCCATTGTGGGTTATTTCGTACAAATTTCAACCCATTGATTATTATTTTTTTTTTTTTCCTGGACCAAAATTATCTCGGCATCAGCTTAATGGCGATACACTTGGGAAAGGGAATTCTTTAGCCCGTTCTCTGCCAGGAGAGGCAGTGGGAGGATTTTCTCAGCTCTGGTTTCCTGAATGGGCGCATGCATTAGTGCTGGAATCAAAGGGCAGGAGCGCTGAGCTGCAGCCTGTGATCCTCAGGTGTGACTCCGCAATGAGATGCACAGTCATGCTCTCGCCCAGACGCCGGGTTAAAGATTTGCTTGGGGCCAGTCAATAGCACGCACTGAGTATCTTCCTCAAGAATGTCTCTGCTCTTTTCCTGCCTCCGAGTAGCGGCACTTGAGTCTCAGTCCCCTACTTGAATCACTGCACTATCTCCACTTCATCAGAAACCAGAGTTGAGTCTTTGATGATTGTTGTGACTCACGGTGTCACAGAACTACTTACCCTGTGATTTCAACTTTAATCACTGATCCACTATCTACAGAGCTGCCTGTGGAACAGTTCAAATCGTAATTACGGGAAGCTCATCTGCTGCAAGCCACAAAGCAGGCTTTACCATATGCCTTTAAAGGTGAGCTGATGTCACGATGAAATAACTGTGTTTTGCTGCAGATTGATACCGCTGGCTGGGGAGTTAACATCCAGCATGAAAGCTGTGACATTTCGCTATCGCTGCCTAAGCCGTGTTAGCCCAACATTCCCTGTTGTTTTACAAGGGATCTGCGGTAACTGGGAAGTGTCCCCGGCTGCCGGAGGGTGGGGAAGGAGATCGGTAACACAGGCTGAACAAACGGAGCTCTGTCTCTCCCTTGCCCCTCACCTGACCTTAACATTCATTTTGATCTCTTTTTCCCTGCTTTGAAAGGCGTTTCCTAATTTTCCTTTCTGCTGAAATATTTTCCTAGAGTCTGTTTTTTGTCCCCCCTTGCCCAAGAGCTAAAAACCCTGGCAAAGCTCTGCCCTGTGCTCCTTGTTTCCCAATTTACTCCTGAGGATATTCATGGTCTTTAAAGCTCAGTTGTCATACTGGGAGGAGTGATTTGCCCAAAATCTTAATCAAAGCCCACACAGGTGTTTCTGCAGCACCTTGCTCCTCAGAAACCCAGGAGAGAATTCCAGAAGCCAGAGCAAAATCCCCTTGCTCTGAGGATGTGCCACAGGAAGCATTTTTTGCTTTCAGGGCACAAAGCAGCAGAGCCTTTATCCCCAAGGCTCTGCCAGGGAGCTGGCAATGGTCTCCCAGGATTTTTCCAGCTGTGCAAAGCTCAGAGCTCAGGCTGAGACCTCTCCTTGCTCCTTGTACCTGCAGCCCCCAGTGTGAAGAGGAGCAAAGTGGAGATGGCAGAGTTTGCTGTGGCAGGTCTGTCAAAGCCCTTCAAGAGGAGTGAGCAGGCAGGGATGTGAGAGGTGGCTGCACCTCTCATTCCTTGGTCACCTGCTGCTGCTTCCCAGACGTGGCTGCAATTCAGCAGAGACACATTTGGGAGCTGGAAGGATCTCTGTAAGCCCAGCCCAAGCATCTCTCAGTAGATTGTCTGTCTGTTCTCTAATTAAACTTTTGCCATGGAGCAGGGAAATGGGATCAAGTGCAAAGTTGGCAACTCCTCCAACACTCTGCTGCTCTTTTCTCCTGCAACTGGCCACATAAAGATAAGTAAGGGAGATGGTTTTATTGCAAGCAGCTGGGGAGAATCACGTTGCTTCAGTTTCCATAAAATAGCCCAGCCTCAGCTTTTTTATCCTGCCCATTCGCACATCCACTATAAAAGGGACATCAGTTATAAACATTTCCTGTTTGTGCATACACTCTTCCAGTGCTTATGATGTATAGACTGACAAAAGGCTTAATGCTTTGAATATATAAAACACAAGGCCTGTGCAATGGAGGGTGACAGTTGCCCTTTAATGTTCTGCTTTTTAAAGATCAGGGTAGAGTTCAGAAAGCATAGTCATGAGGTTTAATGATTTAATGGGGACGACTGGGGAGCAAAAATAGTTACTACACCCTGGGGAAAAGTGGTTCCTCATACATATTACTTTAGCCTAATGGCCTATGAATGCTTCCTCTGTGGCATAGGAGGGTGTCACGGTACATAGACTCTATAATACTGAATGGGTTGATTAAATGCATATTAAACAATACTAAATTGGAAAAAAAAAAAAAAAAAGGGCGCCACCAACTGTATTTATTCTGTTCTTAGAAAATGTTGTTACTCATTCAATTTCATTTGTGGTATTATTATAATTTTCCCCCCATTTCCTGCTCGTGGCAGAGCGAGGGAGCCAAGTGTAAACACTGATGGATCCATGGTGGCCTGGCCTGGGCTCTGCTGCTGGGGATGGGAGCAGGGAGAGGGGCAGGTGGCACTTCCAGAGTGCCACACAAAGCATTTCCCTGGAGAATGGCATTTCCTGTGTCCACTCTGGGGCTGAGAGCTCTGTGTGTGCCCTGTGAACTCAGCAGTGTCACCCCATGGACGCTGGTTTGGCCACCAAACCCAGGGCACAGCTGGAGTGTCCATCCCATGGCACAGGGGGCAGCCCTGGCTCTGGGGCTCCTTCAGGCTTGGTTTGCTCTTTGTTCAACCTGCCCTGAGCTCAGCTCTGGTGTCCCTGTCCCTGGAAATGGCAGTGCCCACCCTGCTCTGGTGTCCCCAGCAATGGCAGTGCCCACCTGGCACAGAGGCAGCAATAACAAACCCTTTGCAGGCAGTTTTTGAGCAAACAAACTCTCCCTGCACCAGCACTTCCCACTGTGTTTTTAGGACAAAAAGAGGAAAAAAAAGGAAGTGAGGGTTTGCTGTTGTTAGTGCCTCCCTGCTCTGAATATCTGTGCAAATTCCCCATTTCTGGGCAGACTGTTTTTCTTGTCACAGCCTGTTAGTATCCTATGAGCTGCTAGAGATTACAACGAATCTTATTAAGTCTGATATTTTTGGAAGTCACCAGACAGTTCTGCCCAGGTATTTCTATACCACAGCATTGTCTTGTGCAGGATATGTGTTAATTATCACCTGCATTTCATCTCTGACATGTATATTCCCTCCCAAATCTTGTTACCTTGATGAATGAAGAATCTTCTTTTCTACAGCCCTTCCACCAACATGCATTTGCTCTTTTCTTTTTTCCTTTTTACTGCTTCAATCAGCTGCTTTATTCTGCACTTTGTAGCTTCAAACACAATTTACAGTTTGCCACACTGCAGAAGTGGCTGGAGCACTGAGCAACCCCAAATTAAAGGGAGAGGAAAAATTGCCTTTGTGATAAGAACGGCAGTAGGGTTGCAACCAGCAGAAACAATAATTTGTCTGGAGGGAAAGCAGCAGTGGGAAGGTGTGAGTGGGGGCTGTGTGTGTCATCTGGAGGGTTTGTGGAATTCTTAGAGGCATCTCCTCCTCCTCTGTGGTTGAAGTCCTGCTGGTTTGACCAGAGCAGTGCTCAAATATTTGCTCACATCCCCTCTGTGAGCTGCTCTGGGAGGGGGTGGATATGAGAGGAAGGGAATTTGGTGGGTTTGGAATGGCAGTGTCACAGGTTGTGCCTCCAGCAGTGGCTCCCAGGTGTCCACACCTCTTCCAGGCCTAGAAACTTGTCTTGTGTCTCTTTATTTTTAGGTGGTTTTAAGCAGAGAATCCCAGACTGGTTGGGGTTGGAAGGGACCAACAATTATTTACTTCCAACCTTGCCATGGGTAGGGACACCTTCCACAAAAAAAAAATAAAATAATAATAATAATAAAAAAATTCAGAGCATTTTCCTTTTCCTCCTTTTCCCTCCTTTTCCCTCCTTTTCCCTCCTTTTCCCTCCTTTTCCCTCCTTTTCCCTCCTTTTCCCTCCTTTTCCCTCCTTTTCCCTTCTTTTCCCTTCTTTTCCCTTCTTTTCCCTTCTTTCCCCTTCTTTCCCCTTCTTTCCCCTTCTTTCCCCTTCTTTCCCCTTCTTTCCCCTTCTTTCCCTTCTTTTCCTTTCTTTTCCCCTTCTTTTTCCCTTCTTTTCCCCTTCTTTTTCCTTCTTTTCCTTTTCTTTTCCTTCTTTTCCTTCTTCTCCTGTGTTTTGGGCACCTGGTGATGCTGAGGGAGGATCCTGAGCCCCCCAGGAAGATCCTCCTTTACTGCCCATGAAATTCCCTCCACCATAATCCCTGATCCCAGCAGGCAAGGAAAGGACCTTCTCTCCCCCTCCCAATGACTTCTTATTGATGGAAACATTTTATAAATAAACATCTCTAGGTAACATATTCCATAAAATATCTAATTATAGATTATTGGATTGAACATTTCTTGCTTCAATTAAGTGATAGTTTTTTCCCCTCAGGAAACCAGCTCAATGCTCTTTCTGGGGAAATTATGTGTATTTATTCTATGTTCTATAGGCAGTGTCTTTTTATGTTGTTAATAAATAAACTACAGTGCAGAGCTTTACCCTAAGTTAAACTAATGGAGGTCAGGCTTTGGGGTTTTTTTAATTTTTATTTTCTTGATCAGATTTCTCCTGTCTGGTGGTCTGCAGTCTTGGTAAAGTGAACTTTGTAAGGAATGAAATGGAGGGAAAAGGGAATGAAGAAAAATGCAAAAGGGCTTGGAAAGCTGCATTCTTGTACCTCCCCCAGAGCAGATGCCTTTAGATATTAAAAAATTATTGAGAAAAAAAAAAAAAAAAAGCTGCAAGCCCAGGATTCAGCCCTGGTGTTGAATTTCAGCCCCATTCATCCTCTGGGCAGCTGTTGGGGGCTGTAGATCTGAGGGGTTGATTTGCACCACTGCCAAGCTGGGAATATTTTCTCAAAAATTTGTCTTTAGCTCTGGGTCTGACCCCCCCAGAGGTGTCTGGGCTTGGCTGGGTTTGAATCCAGGGCTCAGGCTTTGGCCTGGGTGTGTGACTTTGGTGTTTGCTGCAGATCAGACCTGCAGCACCTCAGGGACATCCTGGGTTGGGAGGATCCCATGAGGATCATCCATGTCCAGATGCTGAGTTCCAGAGCAGGAAATCCTGGCAGAGCATGGGAAAGGGATGTGACTGAGCTCTGTACCCACGAGCCACTCACTGTCCTGGAGTCATTTAAAGGGGAAAAGAATTCCAAAATCGAGTTCAGTCACCAACCCAGCACTGAGGGATGCTCCCACATCTTTTAAACCTCTCCCACCACTCCAGGGCAGCCTGGACCAATGCTCAGTACCTTTCCAGAGGAGACATTTTTCCATCCTTCCCCTGGGGAGCTGCACTCAGGCTGAGCTGTCTGTGAGGATCAGGAACAAGGCTGAGCCCTGGAGATGGGCCAGCCTGGGCAGAGCAGAGCAGTGGAGCTGGCAGGAAGGTGTGTGGATGTCCCTGAGCTCCTCTGCACCCTCAGGAGGGGAGGAAACCCCAAACCAGGGAGCTGCTCCCTCCTCTCGCTCCCTTACCTGCCATTTTAAACAAATGCAAATTAAAACCCTCCATCGGGTTGGTTCATTCCCTTCCTTCATGTAACTGATGTTATTGGATTTTTATGCAGCACATTACACCCTGAGCCATGTCTTCTACTATTTTGCTTTCAAATTGTATCTCCTGCCATTTGTGTCACATTTAAAATGCTAACAGTATAGAATGTCATTTACAGAATCGGGGCGTTTGCTGCGGAAAATTAATTTGACTTATTCCTTCTGCCTGTTCCTATCTCCAGGCCAATATTATGCTACTCATTCTACAAGAGTAATACTTAATGAATAGGACTATTAATAATGTCAAGGTCCATGGGGGTCTTATGGGTAAAGGATAGGCGTAGACTGTAAGGGGGCAGTCACCTGACTTGGGTTAATGTTCCATGAAAATATCAGGCAGTGCAATGTAATTATGGAGCAGAGGATAGTAAAAAAAAAAAAGGCAGGGAACTTGGAGGTTCTTAAATATTTTTTCAAATTAGTCAGTGCTTTTTTGGTAATTTACTTGGGACCGTCGTCAGAGCAGGTGTGGAAGCTGTTTGAAATTCCAAAGGGGAAAAAAAACAACTGGGTACCTGATTCATAAAGAGGGAATAAGGCAGAGGAGTTTGAATTGTGTTTGGTGGGATGTCTCTTTGTGTGATTCCTATTTGCAGCAAACAGGGATGAGAGGAAAAGAGCTTTGCCTGTGGTTTGAGGTTTGTTTGGTTTTTTTTTTCCACCTGTACATGTCTGGCATTTAAAAATAACTCAAAACTACTGGAGAAAACACAAAATTAACATTTATAATGGGAAAGAAGAAACAAAGCTCCTCCTCCTGCTCTTTGCAGTGCTGCTAGCAGAGGCAGGACGGGGTGACATGGATGGGCATGGCAGGGCACTGCTCGTTCTTCTCCCCTTCTGTAAAACTCTGATTTCCAAGGAGCAGCTGAGAGGCTGTGAAAAGGGTCGGTGCTTGAGTGCACTGCCATCCTTTCCCAAGGAGTTAAACGTTTCCAGGGGGCTGAAATGGAAAAACAGAAGAGAAATCAGCAGGAGATGATGTTGGCAGAGGTTTGGGGCTCAGTTTCTGTGCACGGTGTCCTCACACACAGCCCAGGACACTCAGCACACCACACCTCACGGGATGCAGGGCAGATCTGGGGATTTTTGACCCCAAAGCATTTCTCTGTCCCACGGCTGATGGATCAGCAACACTCTCCCATGGCTCAGCACTTGGGGCTCCTGCTCCTCATCCCCTGGCTGTTATTCTTTCCCCTCGAGGAAGCTTTATTCATTCCTGAGCTGCACCCCGCAGCATTAGGCGGCTCCGTGCCTCACTAATTCCCCTATTAGGCCACCTGCTGGCACCTCCCGAACGGAGCCGGATCCGGCACAGCCCCATGAATAAACATGAAAGAGACAAATGAGGCAGGGCTGTGCCTGGGAGAGCAGGGCAGCGCTGCATTTCCCACATCCACAAGGACTCGGGTCTCCTCCCAACATTTGGGACTGTTGGAGTCAGGGATCTGAATTCTTCAGAGAGAAATCAGAGTGCAGGGATGGAATTAAAGCCTTTGGGTGGGCTGGGGTACATGAAGCCACTCACACATAAAGCAGATATTTAAGTTAGGAAGTTTTAGGGTGAGTCCTGATGCTTTTAGTGAGTGAAAGGTTTTAGATTCCAGAGTAGCAGAGCCAGTTCTGGTGAAGGTTGGAACACACTGAGATCTGCAGTGGAGGCTCCAGGCCCACAGCTGTAGGCAGGACTGAGACAGAATTATAGTAAGAATATTGCTGACATTTTTCACATAGAACAAGACAGGTTGCATGAGTAGCTCTATACTTAACCTGGTGTGCTAAGAAACTGGAATTCTAACAGGTTAAGGAGTGGTGGTCTGAGTTTGCATCTTATCTTGTTGGACAAATCCTCTATAAGAGTTTGTATTGTTGGTGCTTTTGGCCATTCAGCTTTTAGCCATTTGCTCATTGCTGCTGCTTCTGCCATTGCTCTGCCATTGCCTGTTGAGACTGATGTGCTTTGTAATAAATAACTTTTTTAACTATCAGCTGCTTTGCTTATTTAAGATAACCCAACAAAGTAGGAGCCAAGAGCTCAGAGTAAATGCCTGAGAATCTCACAAGGGACCAGCTCAGCTGAAGGAAGGACCTGGAGAGGAATGGGGCAAAAAATTCCAACTACTTCTTTCTTTTATTATTTTTTTTCCCTCCAATCAAAAAACTTAATGTGGTATCAAACATTGAAGTCTTTTTAATGGTTCTTTGGTGGTTTTAGTGTTGATTTATTAAACAAACAACCCCACGAAAAAAGCCTAACCTACAAAACAAACAAACGAAACTCACCAAATATTGACTGAAAATTGAAATGAAGTTTGCTTTGAAACTTTGCTGTGGTTGAAAATCCTCCTTTTTGTTGTACAGCTCTGTGAGGAAGGAAATGTCTCTGAGTGAGGAATTGGGTACCCAGGGGTTTCTCCTAAACCTGCTCTGCTTTATTGGACAAACCAGCTGATTTCTCTGAGGTTTCCCCTGGCTCTGGATGACTGATGAGTGGAACAAGCCCTGTGTGTGCATTTTTAAGGGGCATCCCTGCTGTTTTACCTTTCCCACTCCAGAGTGAGCAGCCAGGTGTAGAACAAAGGAGGTGACTGCTCTAAACCCCTGGGCCACAGAGGCTCCTTTCCCTTCCACCCCATCTCCTCCTGCCACCCTTTGATTTCTCCCCTTGCCTCAGATTTACAGCTACCTTGTCCAAATATATTACAGGAAATAAAGGCTAAAATGCTTTAAAATCCTGCCTTCCCAAGCCAGAGAACAGGCTTGGGTGAAAATAAACGAGCTGGTTTGTTATATTGCTCAGCCTCTGTCACGTGAAGGTGAGGCCTCCTTTTTTATTATTATTATTTTTTATCGCCACCCATTTGCTTTCATTATAATTTATTTGTTAATCCATGCTCCAGCTCATGAATTTTGCATTTGGGGAGCTGGAGGGAAAGGGGAGGGGGATTCAAAGCACCAAAAAAAGATGCTGGCCCACTTAAAGTTGAAGGACACAGTTGGAGGGCAGGGCTGCCTCCCTGGCCTTCCATCATCCTTTTAAAAAGGCAAATATGCAGTCAGCAAAAAGAGAAAAAGAGGAGGGGGTGGAAAAAAAAAAAAAAGCCTAAAGACTTCCCAATTAATAATTACTGTGATGGCCTCAGTGGGATTCAGAACCTCACAGGTCAGAGAGGACAAATCCCAACCCCCTTTTCCTGAGCTCTTCTCCTCAGGTGAGCTGATGGCTTTGCTGCTGTGCTTCCACGTCCCCCATGCCAAGTTTCCTTCCTTCCTTTTCAGGTTTTTTTTCTTTTTTTTTTTTTTTTCTTTTTTTTTTTTTTATGAGGCATCCTGAGTGTAAAAAATATGGCCTGCCTTTATGGTGCTCCAGCACGAATGAAGCTATAAAATTATGAACAGTTTTTATGATGGCTATTCAGGGGATGCTTTTATATTGATGGTGCACATGCTGTATCTATCTTTTTTTTCCCCCCTTTCTTTTTTGTGTCCCTCCTTTTCCCTGGAAAAGCTGGCAGGGTATGTGTGGAGGGGGAAGGCTCAGGTGAGGGGGGGGCCCCTGTGTAACTATTTTTCATGCATTTAATATATTAATTATCCAGTAAATGCTCCCTGGGCTGTGCTTGGGATGCCAAAGAATGACAGCTTTTCAGTGAAGCTCCAAAGGCAGCCCATCAGCCCTCAGTGTATTATGTTGGAGAGGTCAGGGTGGGGTTAATGTAACTTTTTATTTGCTGATTTTTCATAGATGGGAGCAAAGCTGGTAAGGGGAAAAAGAGAGAGAGAGGCTGAAAAGAAGGTGGAAAAAGAGCAGAGATGATGGCAAGTCTGTCAGAGCCCCCTCCTGCCTCCCAGGCTGCCCCAGAGGTTGATTATGCAGAGCAGGGAGATGCTCAGAGCCTCCTTGGGATGCTCCTCTGCAGGAAAGGAGACAAAATTCTGCCAGGGGAAAATCCAAGAGACAACAACAATGAGAAATCCCACGTGCAGTAACTAAACTCAAAATAGAGAGAGATGAAAAAAAAAAAGAGAGAGAGACATAGGCAAAAAATAAAAAATAGTAGGAGGAGATTTTGACTGCTCAGGGGTTCTTGAAGGCAAAGGTGAATCTGTCAGGGGATCCTGCTCCACTGGGTTTGCTCTGTCCTGGCTCCAGTGGTGCCTGCAGGGAGCTGCAGCCTCTGAGGACAATTGCTCCCTGAGGTCTGGGGCAGCCCTGCCCTAAAGCTGCTGCATCCACTATTGATCTCACAGTAATGGGGGTTTAATTCTCATTTAACAGGCCTCTAAATGATCTCAGGAAAGACACTTTCACAAAAAAAAATAAAATATAATAATCCTATCTCAACCAAGGTGCACAAGCTAAAGAAATTTGAAACCATTTAAATCTTTTGGAAATTCTTCAGCAAAGTCTGTGGCTGAGCAGGAGGGTGTGGGTCAGGCAGAGGTAGCTGCACACACTCTGTGGTGTTGCTAATAAAAATAATCCTGGTGTTGCATATATTTGGGTTAAAAGTGTATTTTGTGCCTGCAACACCCATTTGAGGGATTGTTCTTGTGTGTGCATTTAGCCAGCACTGCTCCCATTACATCTGAATTGTGTACAACACATCCCACTGAGTGTAATTACCACAGCTTTCTGCTGCTGCTCTTCCCAAATTTTAATGCTCCAGACAATCCTAAATAAGTAGGATTGGGTTGGCATGTGCTCTTGGGTTTACAAAGAAGAGATGGATTCAGTCATGACCATGCAGCAACTTCTGTCTGTGTCACCAAAACAGGTGACATGTATATTTTCATATATGGCTTTAGCTGGGAGCCTTTCCTGGAGCTCCCAAACAAGGTTTATGCTTCAAGAGTGGATTGTTTTGGATTATTTTAACCTTTCTCCAACGAGCTGCTGGTGTAAAATGGGCCTGAACCAAAAGTCTCATGTCAAAGCTTTTTCCCAAGTTGTGGAAGGGTTGGAATTCTAAGGGAAAAGTCTCATAAATGGGGGATGGAGAGCAGAAGTGATGTGGGGTAAGGGTATGAAAAATCAGTGGCTGGAGCCCATGGCCCAAAGTGCTCTGAAAATGTGGGAAATTCCCTCCTGGACTGGACAGCAGTGTCCAGAGGGACACAAGGAGCTGTCAGCCCTTCCCCTGTGACATCTCTGCACGAGTGCTCAGCTTCCTTGGGCTCCCAGCTCCATCCCAAGCCCTTCTTGCCTGGGATTTGGCTGGATCCACTCCTTGGACAGGGACAGCCCAGGGAGAGGTGCTGCTCTGATAACCACAGCTCATTTCCTCCCACATTCTGCAGGAGAAATTACATTCTGGATTATATTTTTTTCATGTTAACATTTCACATTTCAGAAATGTAAAATAAATAGAGCAGCAGTTGGCAGGTAATACAGGGCACACATAGAAACTTCAATAGGATCCTACAAAAAAAATTACAGTAAGAGTGTGAACTTCTCTTGCCTGGCAGAAATTGTTTCTGTCAATATTTTTAATTTCATCTCCTGGAGGTGCAGCCTGACTGGGATGGAGAGCTGATGGGTTATTAGCAAACTGATAAGCTTGCTCTGCAGCCAGATATCTGAGCACAGAAATCCTGGTGGAGCTTTTCTAGGAAAACTTTTGCACATTTTAGAGTCACCTTGCTGACCAGTTTATTTACCAGCTAAGAAACCTGTTTAGATAATTGTGGCTTATTGCAAAATAATGAAGTAAAAGACAAAAAGCTGGATCTTCAAAATGCCAGGTCTCTCCCTTTATTTTCTTGAGGTGTCTGTCCTTTCCAAGCCCTCCAAAAGCTTGCAGTGGGAAGCCCTTACCTGTTTTACTGAGTCGAGTATAAACAGAACAGTTTAAAAATCTATTTCACCAAATGATGCCTTTACTATTTATGGGCTGATGTCAGTGCTAAAACCCTGAAATGGACTGGAACCATAACTGAGGCCGAGTGACCTTTCCCCGTTCTGCTTCAGTAACTGCATCCACAGGGAAGAGCAGCTGAAAGATCAGAGCTCAGCTTTGTTCCTCACAGCTCTGGACATTTCACTGCTGCAGGTGCAGCCATGGAAGCCACAGGACATGCCCTGGGTATTTTTGGGGTATTTTCTATTGTTCCCTTCCAGCAATTCCATGTGGCAGGAAATCTGTTTGTTCTCTGGCCACCCGTGCCAAAACCACCCTGAGCTGGGATCCAAATCCTCCTTGCTGCTCCAAACAAAGATCTATGCCACTGCCAAGCCTCAGCAAGGTCAGCAGCACCAGGAGCTGAGGCAGGATTTATGTTCCCAGCACAGGGGAGGAAAACCAGGGCAGGCTGAGAGCAGCTGCCCCCATGGTCTGTGCTGAGGGCTGGGAGTTAACAGCTTTAACTCCAGCCTCAGGTGCTGTGCAGGTGCCAGTAAAACTCCTGGAAATGTTGGAGTTCTAAAGAAGTGTGGGTGTAAAATGCTCTTCCATGGGGAAGTGAGGGTGAGGAGCTGCCTGGTGTGTCTGTAGCAGACTCTGGTGGTGGCCCCAGAGCTGCCTCAGGTGTCTGAGCCACCTTCCCCCATCTCCACCAGCGTTAGACCAGGGCTGGGGTGCTCTGACTGCTCTGAGTTTAGCCAGGTGCTTTGGCTGAGAACAGAACATCAAACCAAAAGAGATCAGCTGGAGCAGCAGGGACACACAGAGCAGCTCCCCTCTGCTTTCTCCTGGCACTGGGACACTGTAGGACGAGCCTGGGGGGCACTGGAGAGGGGAAACCTCTCAGGGCAGCCCATGGGGAGCTGGTTCCCCACTGGGGGTGGAGGGGACAGCCCTGGGGTGTCACAGCCTGGAGCAGCTGACAGCCAGGGAGGAGTGCTGGACCCAGAGCTCTGACCTCATAAAACTGGATTGGAAATGCAGGCATGATTAACTTGCCACAGATTTATGTGGAATTAGTATGTGTTTCAACACTGGGGTTATAAATACAGGTTGCCCTCATCTAACCAGCCAGGCTTTACATAATTTCAGAAGGGTCCTCACCACGGCAGCTTTAAAATGACAAAGAGCTGAAGGTGGCAGTGCTGTATGAACTGCACCCCAAATCCTGCAGGAGGCTGGGGGGATGTCAGTGCTGCAGCCTGGGCACCCCTGCAGAAGCTCTGGCTTCACACCTGGAAGTGTCCAAGGGTTTGGAGCACCTGGGATAATGGGAGGTGTCCCTGCCCATGGCAGGATTGGGCTCAGTGACCTGTGCAGGTCCTTTCCAACCCAAACCTCTCCATGATCCTGCAGATCCCCACTGAGGCTGTGCAGGTTCAGAGGGGAGGCTCAGCTCTCTTCACAGTCTGGCTCACAGGCCAGCACTGCTTTCCTTTCCCAAACAACCCTCAGGCTCAGCAGCATCATCCTTGGCATCCCCACACGACAGGTGTCCTCTCTGCAGCAGCTTTTGTGCTGTGCCCAGGGCAGGGTCCCAGGGCTGCCTGAGCTCTGCAGCCCCGTGCCAGGAGAGCCCTGCCCAGAGCAGGCACAGGGGCCCTGCTGGGCACAGGGGTGTGGGCACCCAGCAGGTTTTCTGTGTTCTCCTCCCTTTCTTTTGGGGAGGGATTCTCAGAGCTTCCCAGTCTCCCATGAACTCAGCTTTAGGGTGAGTGCCAACCCTCCAGACGAGCTGAGGGTGGAGGATCTATTTTTGCTTCAGCGTATTTTTAACCTCTTTTCTTTGTTGTTCCAAATGCACTCACGCCAGGTTTAAAAACAAACCAACCCCACAAGGTGCCTGGTGAGACTTTCCCATTTGGTAACACCCCGAAGAAGCCTGCTGTGGTACAGGGAGCCTCTTTTCCCTTGGGACACGTCACCTGGGGAGCTGGGCAGGGACGTGGCTGTCACCTGCCACCACCTGTGCTGCCTCCCACCATCACCCCTCTTCCCCCTGGGCTCGGTTTTTCTCCTCCTCCTGGAGAGGGGAGCCAGCTACATCCCCCCAGCTAAAGGATCTCATTTAAAATTCTGGTTGCTACAATACAGAGCTTTGTAACCTGTTCACAATTTGTGGCAGAGCAGATTTGGCTTTAGTGTTGGTTTTGCTCTTTCACAGCACCCTGAGCTGAAAGGAATCTGAACATCAGTCTGGGGACGTCTTTATAAACTGTTATTTTTTTTTTCTGGAGCACTCAGAAGATATTTTTTCTGGTATAATATCCATGTATCTATATATATATATGTATATATGTATGTATATATATATAGTGCATGTAGAGCTTCCTTCAGTGTGCATGTTGGTGTATGAGCAGCTGTGCAACTGTAAATACACAGAATATCCCAGGCCTTGATTGTCTCCTATGTGTCACAGCATGAGCAGTGCAATTTGACTCTGTCAGGATATCTGTTGGTAAAATTAACATTAGGAACGGGGTGTGGGTAGAATTATTTCCATTCTCCACACTCCCCCCAGTGTGGCTCAGTTATGTAACCACAGGTGCCACGGGGGTTTCTGTGTTTGAACCCAAACACCAGCAGTGCCCCGAGCCCGGGAGCTGCGGGGGCAGGCAGGTGAGGGAGCAGAGGAGTGCTCAGGAAAATCCAGACTATTACTGAAAATACCCAGGAGCAGTTGGCAGCCCTGCTCCTGCATATTCGCCGGGAGCCGGGTGATTCAGCCCCTCTCCATTTTCAGGCCAGCGCGGCCGTCACTCTGAATTATTTTCAGCGAGCACTTCTATATCTCATGTCAGTTCCCAGTTCGAAGCCATCACCGAGTGTCGGGGCTGCGACGTGCCGCCCATGCCGATGAGCAGCCCCCTCCCCTGCTTTGCTATTAACCTTTCCTTTTACCGGAGTTACCCCTTTGTCCTGCTGCAGTTTGCAGTGCCTGATAGAAGCAGCTGCCTGTGGCCAAACGAACATCACATTTACATTTTCTTTCTTGAACCGAGGAGTGAGACGAGGAATTGCAGTAAATGATCTCCCCTTTCTCTCTCTCTCTCTTTTTTTTTTTTTTTTTTTTTTTTTTGCCTCCCCCCCCCAATCATCTTTTAATGCATTGCCTAGAAATCTATTTCTTATCTAATTTTACTGGATGGATCAACAGGGCTGAGAATGTAACCCTTTGTCATCTATGGAAATCTTTTTATCCCATAAAAATGATTAGATTTGATGCAATTAGGATTATGAGGAGGTGGGGGGAGCCTGAGACACCGAGCCTTGTCTGGTGCAGGCTGCTGACACATTAACAGCCAGTTTATGAACTGCTTTACATTCGGGCTACGAGCAGCGCATCCTTAGCCCTGCCGAGCCCGGGAGGAAAGGGGATCTCACTTTTTGGGCTGGCCCCCTCCCACCTTTCTACGTGAATCCAGGAGGAGGGATTTCAGCGGGAACAAAACCTCTGCAGGGGGAGGAATGCACGTTCCCATTCGCTCCTCTCCGAGTTCTTGGGTCTGCTGTGGCAGGGGATGTGTGTCAGCTGCTTCTCCTCGCCCTCCCTGCCCAGAATCGTGGGATGGTTCGGGTTGAAAGGGTTTTTCAAGAATATCTGGTTCATTCCTTTGGGTGCTGGGTTGCACCAGAGGCAAACATCTGTGTGTTCTGTTCCTCACCACCAGAAGTTGAGCTCCTCATCCTCCTCCACCAGTGTGACTCTCTGTGCCTTCAGCTCAGATCTCTTCTGGGGGGAATTAATCTTCTGACATAACCCACAACATTTTTTTTCCTCTCTGATGCTGCCTGAGATAGAATATGTATGGGTTGCATCCCAAAACCCTTCCACACCCCTTGGGCTGCTTGTGCTCCTGCCCTGGGCTGACAGAGGGTGTGCAAGGCTCTGACCTGGCCCATGCTGAGCTCAGGGAGGTGTTTTTGTGCCACAAATGTCCCTGGGTGTGCTGATCTCTGCCCCTGCTGCCCCCCTGGACATCCTCCTGTCCCACTCCTTCACATCCAGCTTTTCAAAGGTTGCTCCTCTGCCTTCACAGGAGGAAAATTTATTCCTCAGCCTCCCTGCTTGTGAATGACAACTTCTGGCTGGGAGAGAACAGCATCTGACTGTGAGTGATACAGGGCTCAGAGAAAAATTTTGCATGAAAACAAAGGAATAAATTTACTGCAGGTCCCAGAAATTGATAAAACAATGCTAAATAAATCTGGTGTTGCACAAACTTTGTGTGTAGGTTTCCCCAGTGAGAGGCACAAAGCTGTGTGTGGATGCTGAAGTGCTTCTCTGACACAAGTCAAAGGCCAAAATCCAGCCTTTGTTTCTCTTGATTGCCAGCACAGTGAGAATATTTAATTTCCAAACATCCCTGTGCCACTTAATAGCAATTTCCCCCGGTTTTGTTTGCAGATCACAAACACTCAGGAGGGCATCACTCCTCTGTGCCTGTGCCAGTCATCTGCCTTTAATTTCTGCCTGTTCCAAGGCTTTAAGTGGCTAAAAATAACTTCAGGAGTAAGTTTGAGCCCAGCAGCTGCCCACACACCCTGTGGCACTGTGACAATGGGGTCCCAGCAGCCCTGGCAGGGAGACACCGTGTCACAGCTCAGCCCTTGCCTTTAAAACTGCTCTTGTTTAGCAATTCCCCTTTAAAAATCAACTCTGGGGGATTTGCCAGCCCAGAGCTCTGCCTGTCCCGTGGCCTGAACGGGTCTGTGTGTGCCATGCTGAGGCTTTGCAGTGTTCTAGTGGCAGAGGAGGGCACAGATGGCTTTTATTCTAGGAGAGAAGGTGGATTAGCCAAAAATATTTTTGTCTGTGACTAGAGGAAGGTGAGGCTGGCTGTGGGAGTGCAACCATCCCCAGGATTTGATGTTAACTGGGACAAGGCATGTGCAGGACTGGTTCATGATCAACTCTCCTTTCTCTTCTCCTCCTCTCTCTCCTCCCTCCCTGGTGTTTTTTCTCCTGAGCACTGAGGGCAGGGAGCCCAGCAGCCTTTGTGAGCAGCTCAGTGTGACCTTGCAGCCCATCCCTGCATCCCACAGACCGTGGGCTGGCAGTGGGGAGGAGCTGATGCTCATTATCCCTCATCTCCAGGAGAGAGCAGTGACCAGACCCCAGCAGCTGCAGCACAGGGGCACATTTGGTGACTTACAGCTCCCACAGCCACTCCTTGTGCTGCAGACAAGCCCAAATCCCTCATTTGAAATGCCAGAGCAAGACCCTTGAGGAGTTTATGCAAGGTCTTCCCATCTCTCCTGCCCTGCTGCAGCTCCCTTCCCTCCAGGGAAGGTGAAGGCCCAGCCTAAAGACACCTCAGCTTCTAAATGTGCCCGTGTTGTGCCTCCCCCCTTGACTTCCAATTGAAAAAGATTACAAATAATGTTAAATAATATAGTTTATAACCTCAGGGCTGTTTTCAAACGGGTATAGACCAGTTGTCAACAGGCAGAGAGGAAGGGAAGGGAAATTATAGGCTGCACAAAAGAGGAAAGTAAAAGTGAAAGCTCCATAAAAGAAAGTGGAACTATTATGGAGCAAAATGCCAACTCATTACAAAACAGCCAAATAAGAGAGAAATACAGCTTTACCCGTAATAGCAGTTTACAAGGGAACATTGTATTGCAACATAACGGTGCTGCTATAATTTGCTCTAACAACTCCAATTATGCCTTTTATTGATTTGGCAACACATTTAATAGGAGTAGCCACACCTCTTGTGTTACAAATCATTAAAGGTGTTGAACAGTGTAATTTTAAAATTGTCCTTCTCCTACAGATGTCAGTGTGACAGCATAATTTCCCCTGATTTCTGCTATGTAAACAGTGCGTTACAGTAATTTCCCCCTTACAAAGCAGAAATGTTGTCAGCCTGGGTTTTTTTGTGCAGAAACATCCATTTAATATTTTTCCCCCAGTCTACTCTCCTAATTGCTGGGTTTTTTTTTTTTTTTCCCTTTTCTCTCTTTCTGTTTTTTTTTTTTTTTTTTTTTTTTTTTTTTTTTTTTTTGTTTGTTTGTTTGTTTTTTGTTTGTTTTTTTTTTTTTGGTTTGTTTTTTGGGTTTTTTGTTGTTGTTGTTGTTGTTGTTGTTGTTTTTTAACTTATCTTTGGAAGATAAACATGCTGATTTGCCATCTTCTACAGCAACCTCAATTGCTACTTAAATCTTCAACATGCACTTAATATCAGGGAGGTAAAACCCTTTTAGTTCAGTCCTGTTCCACTTCACTCAAGTAGTGTTTCAGAACTGGTTAAGAGTTGTGCATCTCCTGGTAGCAATTTTGACAGGTGATCCCAATCCCAGCACCAGTTTCCTTGCAGAACTCACAAAACATCAAGGAAAAGAATCAAAACTTTTTAGTTTTTGTACTCTTTGCCACAAAGGGTTTAAATTTTGTGCAGGAATTGAGGAGAATCCCCTCTTATGCTCAAGTGGAATAGGGGATGGAACCCAATGGTCTTTAGGATCCTTTCCAACCCAAACCATGATTCTACGATTCAAAATAACCATTTGGAGAGAGCTGGGCTCAGCCAGCAGCTCTGCCTTCCCTGGACCTGGAACAAAAGCTTGGAGTTGGGAAAAGCAGGACAAGGGAGGGACAAGCCAGGTTCTGACATCCTCACTGCTGAGAACCAGAGTTGTGTTTGTTGTGCTGGCACTGCTGAGAAACCAGAGTGGTGGTTATTGTTTTTATTGTGCTGGCACTGCTGAAAAACCAGAGTTGTGGTTATTGTGCTGGCACTGCTGAGAAACCAGAGTGGTGTTTGTTGTGCTGGCACTGCTGAGAAGCCAGAATTGTGTTTATTGTGCTGGCAGAGGGTGGTTTGAGGGTCTGGCCATGCCTTTTCCACTGCTCTTCCCTCCTGGAGCCGGGGTGATGCTCCAGCTCCCCCAGCCCATCCTTCCCAAGGCAGGGCTCGCAGGCAGACAAAGAATGTGCTTCCCCTCTCTCTCCAAGCACATGCAGGCGCTGACGTGTGTAAATGAACCCGACAAGCTCTTTGAAAAACAAACAGAGGCCACCAACCAAGCTTTTGGCACGCCGACACGCCACATGTTTACCCCGGCGGTGCCAGGCTGCCCTGCCCGCAGCCCCGTCTGCCTCCGCAGAACGTCTCATCACAGCTGTGCGGGGACGGGGATCCCCCCAGCCCGAGCAGGGTGACATTTTTCACGCCCGAGTGAGTCGCTGCCAGGGCTGACCCCCAGCCCTGCCCATCTGGCAGCCCCAGAACAAAGCGCGGTTTTGGCAGCGGGGATGGGCTGCCGGAGCGCCCCCGGGTATTTCACACCCAGCTGTGTCCCTGGGTGCCAGACAGGGCTCAGGAGCTGCCCTTCCCCTCCCTCGGCCTTGGTTTGGGTCGGGCAGGTGTGGGCTGGAGTCAGTCAGGGGTCTCTGAATTCTTCAGAGAGAAATCAGAGTGCAGGGCTTGAATAAGTTTTAAAGCGAGTTCTGATGCTTTTAGTAAGTGAAAGGTTTCAAATGCCACAGTAGCAGTGAGTGCTCTAGTGAAGGTTGGAACACACTGAGATCTTTAGTAGAGGCTCCAGGCCCACAGCTGTAGGCAGGACTGAGACATAACAGAGCTCTAGTAAGAATATTGCTGATATTTTTCACATAGAACAAGACAGGTTGCATGAGTAGCTCTATACTTAACCTGGTGTGCTAAGAAACTGGAATTCTAACAGGTTAAGGAGTGGTGGTCTGAGTTTGCATCTTTGTTGGACAAATCCTCTATAAGAGTTTGTATTGTTGGTGCTTTTGGCCATTCAGCTTTTAGCCATTTGCTCATTGCTGCTGCTTTTGCCATTGCTCTGCCATTGCCTGTTGAGACTGATGTGCTTTGTAATAAATAACCTTTTTAACTATCAGCTGCTTTGCTTATTTAAGATTATCCAGAGCTCTGGAGGTCTAAAGAACCCCCAGAGGTGTGTGTGAAATCCCAGGGCTGTGCAGAGATGTCCCAGCAGCTGCACAAGGGAGCTGCAGCCACCACCCAGTGAGGAGACAAAGCTGTTGGGAAGGGTGAGGAGTTGACAGGAAGGTCTCACACATCTGCATGTGTAACAGAAAGGTCTTTGAATGTAGAATCTGAAGAAGGAATAGAGATGGTAGCAAGTTTTGATGTAGAAGAAAAGAATTGCTGAGCCAGTTTACTGGGAACTAAGAAGGCAAAGAGCAAGTGAGTTGGGCTTTTATGACTTTGAGCAAAGGATAAACCCACCTCAAAAAAAAGATGCTTTTACCAAGCAAAAAGATTTTAACAGACAAACAAAAATGCCAATGTTGCAAGTAGAGAAAAGATCTCAGAATTTTCCACTGCAAGAAAACTGCAAACCAACTACTGGCTTAAACTGTGATCTACTAACCTTTTGTGATTGGAAAATCATAACATGAATATGGTGGTGTTAGTGGCTATGATAGGCTCTAGGTAATAGTAAAGGTGTTGATTGATTGTCATGTATTAAGGTGCTCTGCAATGAAAAGTATTTAATGCATTGTGACCAGAGCTAGAGTGGTTTCAGACAAACCCACAGCTGTGGCTGGGCTCTGTCACCCACCCCCTGTGAACTGCTGCATCATTTGGGTACAATAAACAGCTTCCACATCCCTCATTTCCAGGCTCTTACACAAACCCTCACCCAGGGACTCGCCCTGCTGTGCCCAGGTGTGGCTGGGCAGGGCTGGGGGGTGCCCCAGCTCGGCACAGAGCAGATTTTGGTGCTGGGACATGGTTTCCACCAGGTGTGGGAGCTCCTCCACATCTGGAAGGATCTGCAGGCACTGCCAAGGAAGCTGCAGGTGCATGGAATAAAACAATGCTGGGGTTTGCCAAACAAACTGCCTGGAGCTGCCACCCCTGCCCGGTGCAGAAGCCAGAGCTGCGACTCCAATGAACTCTGGGCAAATAATTAACTAAGAGTGACTTTATTGGATTAATTTAAGCTTGTTTGTGGGAATTTGGTGAGCAGAGCCACTCTGGGTTTTGTCAGATGTGTAAACACGTTTCTGGGCAGCTGCTGGGACAGAGCTGGGGCAGCAGTGGAGCGTCACATGCAGGTCACTGTGACCCTTCCAGGGACAGCAGCAGGGGCAGATTTCTGGCACCAGCACCACTTTTCTGTCAATTAAAAACTGCTTTTTTTTTGCCAAAAGCTCTCCCCAGATCCTTGTACGAAAAGCTTGCTCATGCAAACGTCCATGGGGGAAAGGGTTGAGGGAGAAGGGTTGGAGGAAACTGGAGATGAGGAGCTCCAAGGTGTGAGTGCAGCTGGAGGGGAGGATGGGACAGGCACAGGGACATTTCCAGAGCCTTGGATCATCCAGGGCTCCCAAGGAGTGGAAAACCAGCTGAGCTCTGGCTGCTGAGCCCATGCAGGTGAGGAGCAGTGTGGATCTGGTGTGGGATATGGGGCACTGAGCAGAGGAATCACTTTAGTGGCAAAATTAAAACACAGCTCTCCAAAGGCATTAAACCACAGCTTCTTCCAGGAAGTTTGGCTGTGCTAAAAAAGCAGAATACAATGGGCTTTCACCCCTTTTAGTGAACAAGCCATGCAGCCCCTGGGGTGGCTCTGTGAGGCAGAGCTGGGCAGGTCCTGCAGGGACAGACGTGGGAAATGGGGAAACTGCAGCAGGGCTGGTGTGGGGCTCTGGGCAGGGTTTAACTCCCAGCTTTTCTGGGAAGGAAATTTGTTTTGCTAGAACTAATCATTCCCATGCATTTTTCATTAGTGTTATTATCCCAAAGAAAGGCTGTGGTGAAGCACTCAGATATTTGTTACCTCTAGGGGAATTTTACAAAGGGAGAAGAAGGAAGGAGGGGAGTGGAGCTGAGTGGCAGCTCCTGTTGGTATTCTGGTGTGCTGCCTCCAAACTGATCTTCCCAATCAGTGCAGACTTAATGCCAAAGCCTGCTCAAATATACAAATAGCATGGAAGCATTTCAGGGGCTTTAGGTAGCTTGGATTGCCTAAGTCTTCTCTGGATGGAAATTTGGGGATCATTTTGCTCCTCCTGGTTTGTACAGCTGTCAATGGTGAGATTGATGACCTGTGCCAGGGGAGGCTGGGGGTCTCTGCTGTGGCTGCTTTAAGGTCCCTTCCAACCAAACCCTGTGACTCTGAGCATCTCTGGTCCCAGGGATGTGAGTGCTGAGTGAGAGGATTTGCACTGGGGTGATAAATGGGAAGAATATGTTCTAGATTTGGACATGGAATTCCACTGGCCTCCTTCAGCACCTTCTGCAGGTGATGCTCACCTGAGCAGTGAAGGCTGCAGGGAGGGGAGAGGAGCCAATGGATGCACAGCAGTTTCTCTATAAATGTATAGCACAGCAGAGATAATTTAAAAATAAGAAAAAAGTCTCTTGGCTTAGTGAAGAATCTTTACCTCAGCTTGGATATAAAACAAATTAACTGTGATGTAAACAGGAGGTTGAAGAGGCTACAGCAGAGATTGCTGGTGGAAGGATGTTGAAAGTAGGGTGATTCCTCTTTCATAATGATTTTGGTTCCATTTAAGTTGGAGATCAGATGCTCCCAAGTAAAGATATAAATTATAAAGGCACTAAACTTCAGCACCAATAAGCTCCCCAAATTTATTTGCATTTGTTATCTGGCAGTTTCATTTACAGTGAAGAAACTTTCACTGTGGATCAGATCTTTTTAATATTTCCTCATAACTTCCCAGTGACAATCAGTTTTTCCATTAGGAGAGATCAGACACATAAGTAATACTGAGGGAGCTACATGAATACCAAGTCATTCATTAGGAGCAGTGCCACTGCCATGAATGCTGAGTGGATAGACTGAGGGGACACTGAAAATTAAAGGTTATTCTGGGTTCATTAACTTCTGCACTCCTTTCTAAAACAAAACCTTGGGTGAGAGCAGCCTTTGACTCCTAAACAGCATCTCCTTGTTCCTTAATTTAAAAAATATTAACATCATTTTGCTGTTTCCCCTTTCTGTTTAGCATGTGCAAGAAAAGTGTTTGAATTGATGCTGGTGGAACAGACAGAGCTCTGTGTGTGGACAGGGCTCTGCTCTGCTTTCACTTTCACATTATTTGTCCTAAATGCCCATCTTGATTCCCAAACCAGGATCCTGGGCACCCTGTCCTAGTGCCTCACTTCACCTCCTGGGAGTGTTTAAAACCAACCTGCAGCAGCCAGACTAATGCAGCCTCTAATATCCCATACCAGCTGGATAACTCAGCATTGAAATCCTGTGTTTTTAACTGGAACACACCTGGCCTGCTCTCTGCTCTCACTTCCCTGGGCAGGCAGAATCCCCCTGCTCAGAGCAGTGGGTAAGGCAATTTCTATGCCTCTAAAGCCCTTGGTAATTCCAGGATGGAGATATGAGAGAGCAGCTCTCAGCAGCTCACTCTAAAGCCAGCAAGAATATTTCTTCCTTACAGAGTCTTATGTTCCTCCTATTTTATTCTGATTTTTCTGTTTGTGTGCTGCCTTTAGTCAGACAAAAGAAGTGCTGTGGTGCCAGCAGCAGTTTGTCTCTGCAGGCAGCAGATGCCACAGGGCTGCTCTGTGCAGAGAAATGTCCTGTGTTGGGTCAGGGTGAACAAACTGTTTCTGCCCAGCATCACAACTTGGCTTTGCTTTCCTGGGCTGTGTTTTAAGGTTGGGTTGGAAGGGACCTTAGAGCTCATCTCCTTCCAATCCTCCCAAGGTCTGGGGCTCAGACACTTCAGTTTGTCCTGTAATGTCTCTCATTTGTGAGTCATCCCTTGGTGAGTGATGTGTGACTGGTTAAGGACCAACAGGCAAAAGTGAAGATTTGTGTGTGAATTATTCCATGGGGGGAGCAGCTCCACAGTCCAGCCTGTGATGGCCTCACTCATTTATTAATCCCAGGCAATTATTCCCTCCAGTTCTTGGGCTAATAACTGCAGGTGATCCCATCCCTTTGGTGATGGAGAGGAGTGACTGAGCCACCAGAGAGGAGCTTTAGTTCAGAGGTTTTTCTGGATTTTGTTGGTTTAGTTGTGGTTGCAGAGCAGAGCCAGTGAATTCCCTGGGCTGATTTGCTTTCCTTATTCAGTCTCCACATCCTAAATCTTGGTTTAGGGAAGCTCCAGAGCTGCCTGCCCCAGCAGGGTGTGTGTTAAGCAATCCCTCACTTCATGTCCACTCATCCATCTGGGAAAGCCCAAAATGTGCTGAGCTGGACAAGGTCAGAGCTCCTTCCAAGCTGCTTCAGCATCCACAGGGCTCTGGGGTTTGCTGCCCTGCAGGTGGAGGAGCCCCTGGCCATCCCCCACCCCATGGCACATAAAGTAGACATTTAAGTAGAAGTAAGTCAGTAATTTTAGGTTGAGTTCTAATTTTTTTAGTAAGTGAAAAGGAGTTTTCCTGAGGTTATGTTGAACAGACACATGGTATTTAAACTTAACACATTAACTGCAGTTACTTAAACACTTATTTTAAGCTGGCTAATTGACAAATCTGTTCTACTAAAAGCAAGCAAAGCAAAAGCACAACATATAATTGAACTTCATATTTTCCTTTAACTATTATCTAACAAAAAAATTCTACAATACTGCTGTTTCCCCACTTAAAAAAAAAATAGTCAAAGTTCACAATTTTCTGCAGGTAAAACACAATATAACAGTCAACAACACTTTAAATAATAGACACACATTTATAAAATTAGATAATCATTAATCTTTAAAAAACTGTGCCATCACCCCAGAGTCTGCAAACAGCCAACAAGCTTTGATTCAGTGAGGAATTAAATGTTCATCTCTGGAAAACGAGCATCAAATTCACCCCAAAATCAGCTTCAGCTGTATATTGATAGGTCAAATTGGCAAGTCCAGAGGGCTGGAATATTATTTTGATGGAGAGAACACCTGGGTTTGCACACACCCCTCCCGGTGTCCGTGCTCCTGCGGGGAGGGGGAGAAGCCTCACGTCGGGTTTTATTTTTCCTACACGAGTTAATCTCTTTAACCTGCGAGCAGGAGGGATTCTCAGCCAGCCACAACGGGAAGGGTTTGAGCCGGGGATGCGGGAGGTGGAGAGGAGAGAGGATGGGGAGAACGTCGGGGAGGGGCCGAGATAAAATATCCTCCGAATTTCGCCCAAATCCTGCTGCTGCTGCAAGGCGACAGAGGCAGAAAAGTTCGTGTCAGCTTTTTTTTTGGTGATTTTTCCCTCCTCCATCCACCTCCTCTCCTCTGGTTTTGCCCCCTCCCCGGCTGGGAAGGAGGAGGTTTGGCGTCTTTGTATTTTAGCTGTAGCAAAAAAGATTAAATTGTTTACGAGCTGCGAGCCCCGGCTGCCTGGATGAGCTGGGAGAGACAAAGATAGACAGTCTAATTCTCCGGTGTACTTTGTGCTTCCGTCCCCCTGCGCTGCCACTAATTCTTTTATCTGGCCCCAACACTCCAGGCATTATGTGCATTCATAAAAAAAAAAAAAAAATTAAAAAAAAAAAAGAAAAACCCTAAAAAAAAAAAATCCTAACTGAAGCAGGCAAAATTACTGTTCTCTTCGCTTTACCTCTGATAACAATCTCTTGAATACTGATTACTTTTTTTTTTTTTCCCCCAACACAAAGCGACCAACACAAGTTGGTCTTTAACCCTTTATCTTTAGCAAGCAGAAAGACACGAGGAACATCTTACTCAGTTGGAAAAAAAAAAAATAGCATACAGAAGAATTACTGTTATCTCCTAGCCAGAAGAGGAACAGCAGAGATAAGAAAAGCCTGAAGAATTAAAAGGAACGTTGCATTTGGGCTGTAAATTCGTGCTGAAGCTGGTTCTATTTGTCTGTCACTAGGGTTCATAATTTTTCGAGGTTGTTTTGATAGACTTATTGTGAAGACTGCATAGAAAACTCATCAGCATTTGTTGCCTCTGAGCATTATTGTCAGTGGTAACCGCATGGTTATAGACTGGAGGAAGATAATGGTTGAAGTATAAAGGAGATAAAGGCAAAACCTCTTCTCATTAAGGGCTATCTCCACCTCTGCAGACTCTACAGTATTGAGTGACTGGTGCTGGTGCACTGGGCATAAATTATAGCAAAAAAAAAAAAACCAAAGGCAGCATCATTATTTCGAAAAAGTTATAATGACATGCCACGGGCTTCAGACCTATTTACACCAAAGAGGGACAATAAATAGAGAGGGAACTGAGTGTGGAGTGACCAGCACTGCCTCCCCATCCATTGTGCCCTGCACAATCCTGCCCTGGAGGGGCCACATCCACCCTCCATGCACCTGCACGCCGATTTTTTCCAGATTGCTGCTCTGCAAAGGGATAAAATCTCTTTCCATTGCTCCTTCTGGGTGCTGCTCTTTCCCCTTTTCCATCCTCAGTTGCCTGTGGTTTGATCTCTTTATCTTCAGTGTGGTGGGGGAAGAGTTATGTTCAAACTGGAGCCAGGCCCACAGCAGATAAAGCTCCTGAAGTTGTTTTTGTTGGGCAGGATTGTAAAGAACCCTCTGTTCACCTGCAGCACTGGTTATCTGGAGCCTTCACAGGCATTCCCAAACGGGAATGAGCTTCCTCTGAGAAGGAGGAACTTGGAAAAACTGAGGCCCAGAAGAGGCTGGGGTGGTTTTCTGGCAGCACCTGGACCCAGAGCCAGCTGTGGTCACCAGCCCAAGTGCTTTTTTTGTGCTGGACCAGTGGCCCCAGAGGCTCCTGATCTGCTCCAGATGGAGGGTGAGATGCACCCACTGCCTTCCCTTTGTGTTTCAAGGCTGATCAGATGGGAAAAACCCCCAGGATCCAGCCCAGGCTGGTGTCCCCAGCCCACCCAGCTCAGGTTTGCTCCTGCAGGGCCCAAGGGACCATGCAGGGCTCTCACCTGTGGGTCACAGCCCACTCAGCACTTTGTGACATTGGGACAAATCTTCTGTTGTCATGGAATCCCAGAATCCCGGAATGGTTTGGGTTGAAGAGGCCTCAAAGCTCATTTTATTTCATCCTTCCACCATCCCAAACCCTGTCCAACCTGTTCTTGGACACTTGCAGGGATGGGGCAGCCACAGCTGCTCTGGGCAGGTCCTCCCCTCCCTCCCAGGGAGGAATTTTCCCTGTTTTCCATCTCACCCTTCCCTCTGGCAGTGTGAATCCATTCCCCCTTCATCCTGCCACCCATGTTCTTGTTAAAGCTCTCATCTCCACTTTCCTTCAGCTGCTGGAATCCACACTCAGGTCACCCAAAGCCTTGTGCTGTCCAGGCTGAGCATTCCCAGTTTTCCCAGCCTTTCCCTGCTGTGTGAGGGGGTAGAGCTGGTCTGTGCCATGAGCAGGGAGGGAAGGATGTCCCTGCCCTCCCTCCTGCAAGGACAGGCACACACACTCCTGGCATTTGCTGTTTAATCAGCCGTGATCCAGCAGATGCCTGGCAGAGTATTGGCTCCATCCATAATTCTGGGAGAGGACTGTGAGGAAATGTGAATTCTGGTTTCATTTCCGAGGCTGCCCGTGACACAGTGCCCAGTCTGCAGGGAGATAAGGGCAGCAGTGAGGCTGCTGCACTTCATTTGGAGGTTGTGCTGCTGTTGCCACCAACTTACTGATAATTCTGAGCTTCACTACAAATCAAGGCAGGCCCAGGAGTTGGTTGTTGATATCCAGTCTGTGTTCCTGCCTTCAGCTTTGGCACTGGCACTGAAATGGGGCCGTGGCTTTGGTCCCCAGCCCTAAAGCAAAGTTGTGTCAGCTCTTCCTGGGGTGAAGCAAAGGGGAGGGGGAAGGTTTGGGGACAGTGACAGGGTGGGGCACTGCAGGGGGATCAGCTGCTGGGATCAGGGCCCTAAGGAGGCCAGTGGGACACGTTCCCACTGCTGGAGGGGGCAGATGTGCAGTTCTGTGGGATTCACTGGAATAGGCAGATGTGCAGTTCTGTGGGGTTCACTGGATGCAGATGTGCAGTTCCATGGGGTTCACTGGAGGCAGATGTGCAGTTCCATGGGGATCACTGGATGCAAATGTGCAGTTCCATGGGGTTCACTGGAGGCAGATGTGCAGTTCCATGGGGCTCAGAGGATGCAGATGTGCAGTTCCATGGGGTTCAGTGGATGCAGATGTGCAGTTCCATGGGATCACTGGATGCAGATGTGCAGTTCCATGGGGATCACTGGAGGCAGATGTGCAGTTCCATGGGTTCAGTGGATGCAGATGTGCAGTTCCATGGGATCACTGGAGGATGCAGATGTGCAGTTCCATGGGATCACTGGATGCAGATGTGCAGTTCCATGGGATCACTGGATGCAGATGTGCAGTTCCATGGGGATCACTGGAGGCAGATGTGCAGTTCCATGGGGTTCACTGGATGCAAATGTGCAGTTCCATGGGGTTCACTAGAAGCAGATGTGCAGTTCCATGGGATCACTGGATGCAGATGTGCAGCTCCATGGAGCTCAGAGGATGCAGATGTGCAGTTTCATGGGGTTCAGTGGATGCAGATGTGCAGTTCCATGGGGTTCACTGGATGATGCAGATGTGCAGTTCCATGGGGTTCACTGGATGATGCAGATGTGCAGTTCCATGAGGGTCAGTGGATGCAGATGTGCAGATCCATGGGGGTCACTGGATGCAGATGTGCAGCTCCATGGAGCTCAGAGGATGCAGATGTGCAGTTTCATGGGGTTCAGTGGATGCAGATGTGCAGTTCCATGGGATCACTGGATGATGCAGATGTGCAGTTCCAAGGGGCTCAGGTTTGGTGGGAATTTGCTCTCAGTGCCTTTCCCAGGGTGACTGGCAGCTGGCAGGGAGGAGGCTGCTCTGCAGATGCAGTGTTTGTGTCTCTGTCCTGAGTGGGCTTTCCAGATCAGTGATAACCCCAGGGCTGGCTGGAGAAATGTCACTCTAAATACAGGTATCGACCTCAATAGAAATATTTTCATTTTACAGTGTGAAATGCCAGCAACGTTATCTACCTGATGGCTCAGAGATTACAATGTCTGTTCCTTCCCAACACAGGTACAAGCCTTCCATTCAGGCTTACAATAAATACAGACATGGCTTGCAGTAATATTTCATTTTTGATGGCATAGCTGTGGGTTTTGATTATATAAATCAGGCTTTAGAAAAGGAATACAGCTTTGTGACTGACTGAATAAATAAGTAAATGCAAATGTAAAAGTCCTTACAAATAATAATAATAATAATAATCATGATAATAAACCCCACAGCTTTCGAATGGACATTCAGGATCAGCTAGAAAACATTGCACTCTTGGTGTGAATAGGAGAAATCAGTTGGGTGCAGCATGCAGGCGGGTTCCTGATAAACTAATGCTCCTTCACACAATTTACAATCCAACTGAATTCATTTGCATGACAAAATTGGCTCGGGTATTCATGTGTTGCAGCAAGACAAGTGTAACATTACAAAGAACAAGTAACCATGGGGAAGGTTAATGCAGACAATAAGGAAATACAATGACATGAATCGGGTTCTTCTTTTGCCAACCTTTTATCTGAAATAGAAAAATAACAAGCTCCCACCCCCCATTCCTCCTTGGGAATAAAAGAGTTGTTTTATGGAAATGGGGGGAGGGAGGAAATGTGCAAAGTTGGCAAATAAAGATCTGTAATTCCTCTTTTCCAACCTCACGGATTTGCAACGTGTGCGCAGGGAAGGTGGGAGAGAGGAAGGACGGGATGTTGTTATTTTGGAGTCGATCCACCAGCGAGGGACTCGAGCCTGGGAGCTGCAGTTGAACATCCCGGGCAGTTCCTGCCCTCGGGCTGGATCCCACCCTCCCGAGCAGAGAATTAGGCTGAGCTCAGCTGGGATGAGCTCTGCAGCACACGCGTGCTCACTTGCGGTGCTGAGCATCCCTTGCACTTATTTGTGTGCCTGCATCAGGGTGGGATCCTCTGAGGATGGAATTCCCAGCTGGCCTCTCCATACTCAGAAATCCAGAACACTGCACAGGTTTCTTGAATTTCTTGATTTTCTTCCCCACTCTGCCATTAGACACAGGATGCTTGGTGATGATCCACTCAGGGCTTTGTCTGGAATGACAACCCCAAAACCACATTACCAGTGGTTTAGTTGAATTCATTTTTCTTTTTAAAGACATCTGAAGGATGGAGAATGTCAATTATTGTGGACTTGTGTTTTTGGGATGACCCCCTGCCCTTGCAGGCTGTGGGTTTGCTGCAGGGTTTGAAGGTTTGAAGCTGCTCCAGCTGCAGATTTTGCAGCCCTGTGGCTGTGTCCCCTGCCCAGGACAGTGGCTCGGTGCAGTTTGGTGGCTCCTGGCTGGAAAAGCTGCCTGGAGAGCTGGATTTGGGACCAGCAAGGGCTCAGACACTCTGCTCCTGGCACTCTGGGCGCTGCCTTCCCTCTCCCCACCCCACTCAGAGGAAAACCTCTTGCAGCAGGAGAGGCTCCACTAAGTGCAAATTCTAATTATTGCAGCCCAGCATTGCTGGCTAATTGAGAGCTCGGCGAGCAGATCTCAGTGAGCAGAGCTCCTCTTGCTCATCGTTGTGCATTGGAGTGCTGAGCTCCCTTTCCAGCCGGGGTTAGAGCTGGCACTGCCCTCACCCACTGCCACAGCCCCTTTTAGATCAGCTCCACAGCAGGCTGGGCCCTCAGTTGCCTCCTGCAACAAATCTCTAACAAGTTGACAAACGACTAATTTTAATTTAATCTTTCCGTTTCCAGCTTAATGATGGAAAGAAAAAAAAAAAAAAAAAAAAAAAAATGCAAGGGAAGGAAGTGCTCCCCCCACACATCTTCCCTTCACACCGTTGGTTTGATGGGGAGTTTCAGGGCTAAACTGGAGAGGAGAGCAATAAGAGCCTTGGGTTTTTGAATTAAATTTAACCCTGGGGTGCCACTGCTTCAGAGCCTTTGGAGGCAGAGTTGTAAATCATGGCAGCAGATTCTGCTTCTGATGAGCACTTCCCATCATGATGACATTTAAACTATTAATTAATTAGGAGAGAGCAAGATGAGAAGATTTGGAATTCTCCCCTTTGGATAATTACTGTCGAACACATTTGTTACTGTAATGAAGGAACAGGATGTGACTTCAGCCCTGCATGTGGGTCTTCTCACATTATTATTATTTTAGTCCACCTCAAAAGGAGAAAGAGAGGGTTTTTTTCATTCCAACCCCAGGTAGAAATAATCAGTGTTGTAGCATTTTAGCAGGGCTGGATTTGGGAAGGAGGAAACGGGTGAGGGAAGAGCTGTGAGTGTGTCAGATATTCTGGAGTCTGGGCACCACAGCAGCACTGCCCATCCTTCCCACCCTCCCTCCAGGAGCATTATTTGGAATTTTCCCAGGTTTTCCCCGTTCCCCCACAGGATTTTGTGCTGTCTCAGAGCAGTCCCTGCTCTCTGAGGCGTGGCTGCTCCTGCCAGCAGAGCTCCTTGTTTACCTCTGCAGTGTTAATATGCCCTTTGCAGGTAATCAATCTTGCCTGGCAGGATCAATTAAAATGAAGTGGGGATGTTCCACGTACCTTGGGCTGGAAATTTACCTCCAGTTGTACTCCCACCTGGAAAAACCACATTTTCAGAGCTGCTGGGCCGATGATCCTCTGGGCTGGAGTCACTAATCACAGCCACCAGCACAGGAAGGTTTAGGCAGAACCTCCTTACTGGGGACACTTTTGTGTCACCTGAAGCCCTCTAGGGGTTATCTGGGGTGCCCAAGCAGTCAATAAAACCAATAATCAATATCCTGCAGGTCTGGGGAAGCTGGGGCTGGCTCTCCCATGTCCCAGGGTGGAGAGGTTGTGCTGGTTCTGTCACCTGGAGCTGCTGGCATTGCATGGGCCTGATTTTCCAGAGGAGAGAGCTCTCTCCCTGTTTTTTCAGCAGAGAATTATCCTCAGGTGATCCAATGATTTTCTTTTTTGCACAGAAACATTTACATTTGTTATTTTAAGCAGAGCTGTCTCTAGGTACTTCTTTGTCATCTCACTCATTTTAACTTTCCAATGAGTTTTTTTTTCCTCCTGGATGTTTCCATGACCTATTGATATTTTTTCTGTTGAAGTGTCTGTTCAAAGTTGTGGTGGTTTTTCTGGTGTCCTAAATGAAGTGAGTTTGGGCTCCCTCTCAGTATTAAAATCCCCCCTGGTAAGAGCTGCTGTGCTTTAACCTGGATTTTTTCCTCAGAACTTTTGCCACCTGGGACACTGATCTTTCCATAGACAAGCTGCAGACTTTGTTAAAAATAGAAATACTAATTCCTTTTGTGGAAAATCAGATAGTCTTCCCAGTGGAACCAGAAGTATTTTTAATGTGCTCCTGCAGGAGAGAGACAGCAAAATTCTCTGGGTTTTAATCTTTGCTTCTTTTTGTCTCTGTGATTCAGAGTGGAGGCTTCTGCCTTTGCTCTTATTTCTGGAAAACCCAAACAAAAACATTTCCAAGACCTTAAATGCCATTGCTTTTTTTTTTTTTTTCTTTCTCCTTCCAAGTACAATTTGTAAATTATTTTGCAGCTCTGTCCCTCCAGGTGGGTTTGGGCAGCAGGGTGGGGATGCCCCTGGTCACACCTTTGTTCCCCAGTGGTGATTTTGGGGTCAGCTCTGGGGGGGCTTTGGGGGCTCCCTGCTCCCCAAATTGTAATTAATGGCTTTAATTGTGGATTTCTGCCTTGCCCACGTGAGACAGGGACCCAAAATGACACAGACACACACTGGAGGAAATTAATGCCAGAGGAAAGGTCAGCACAAGGTGGGATTTATTTTGTGTCATGATCAGTGGGGTTTTTTTTTTTTTTTTTTCTTTTGATTTTAAATTCCTGTGATTTTTTTAAAAAAATTGTAGTGAATTGGACCAGAAATATCACATGTTTGTGGAAAGGGCTAAAAATGGAATCTAGCTCCAAGAATATTTGAGGGGAATGATGGAATTAATTTGTTTGTGCTCTGGTATAAGCCAAGATGATGCCAAAACCCTTTGGAGACAGATAAATGCTTCATTTGGGAGTCAGAAAACACAGAATCACTCAGCAACAATCATCTTTCTGGAGATTCCAGATAATCCAGGCTTCAAAGCAAAACCTGTGTTTTGGAATATTCATTCTCTGATATTCAAACATCCAACTTTGTTCTTCTAATTATTATTATTCTTTTGATGTTATATCAGACAAGTGCTATAAGGGTCTTAAAAAGGGCAAAATAATTATTTCCTTTATATCTTAATACCCATGTGATGCAGAGGCTTTGGTGGAGAAAGGAATTTTTTTTTTTTATTTTTTTTTGACAAATCCAAAGGGGAAGCTTGGCAACATGGTACAGTTGAGTGTAACCATAAATAAAAACCCTGTGTGAATTCCCCCTTGGAGACACTACAGATCTATTGAACAGGGCACCCTCTCTATAAAAATTGTTCTTGAGAGGTAATAGCAAGCTATACATTATGAAAAAATATAGCACAGGGATTTGCTGTACTTGGAGCAAAACTATGAGAAAAATGGTGGGAGGTAATAAGGGATTGTCGTTCCATCCCATTAGAAATGTGTTTTATTCCAGACACCCAGATTTTATCTTCCCCCTGCACCTGAATTAGAAATGAAACTGCCAACTTCCCAGGATGTGCAAGGATCCACACAGTAATGTGTTTGGGGTTTTATTATTTTTTTTTCTGTTTTTTTTTCCCCCTTTCCCTTTTATTTTGGGAAACTAATTAGGGGCCAGCATAGATAAAGCACGCTGTGTGTTATGAGACTGTAAATAACAGAAAAGGGTTTTCTTAGGAAATTAGCACTAGGACACACAGGAAGCTATGAAATCAAATGCCACAAATACATACTGTATTCTCTCCATAGATTAAAATAATAATAAAAAAACCTCTAAACCCAACCATATACAGGAGGGAATCCTCGAGGATTGGACCAGCACAATCCTGTAAAAGAAGAAGTTCAGTAAAAAAAAAAAAAAAAAAAAAAAAATCCACTCATTTCTAAAGAAATTTCCCAGATTAGATTTGTAAATCAAAAACCAATATATAACATGCAAGAATTGATCTGTTTTATATTCCTCAGTTACATTTTTGTGAAGCACATTTAGAAGATTTAGAACGTATTTGCGCCTGCTGGTTGAGCCATTATATGCTTGAGTTCATACATCTATTTGTGAGGCTATAAAACAGGCATCGACTACCCATGTAAATTGTGTTCTCCACAATAAATTATATGCATACTTGCAAAAATACATAACTGCTGTTGGTTGGCTTACGTAGGCTGAATACTAATGATGTTTAAAGTTGTATTGTCCCTCTTCTCGGGCCTAATTTAGCCTCTACATCAAAAATTATGTAGGAAAAAACACTTTATCCTCTCACTGAGAAATCAAATGGCACTTAGGGGCACCCACATATCTTTCTTTTATGAAACAGCACCATTTTCATACTAATTTTAGCTGCAGAGGGTTCGTGGCAAAGTCTGGCTGGTGCAAACCTCTGAGGAGGTTTGGGGGTGTGTGCACTGTGCAAAATGGGATTTTGGGGGTTTGTAGGAAGGGGTTGGGGCACGTGAGACACGCTCAGACAGTGGAGCAGGCAGGGGATTTGGAATTCTGGAGTTCAGAGAGTGTTTCAGCCACACCCCAGGGCTCAGGGCATGCTCCATGGTTTGCTCTCCCTGCTGCCCATCCCAACAGCACTGCCTGAATTAATTGGGTTTGCTCCATTCCAGCTGTCCCCAGGTGTCCTGGGTGGGGACATTTGTTGTAGCAGGGGTGGCACAGCCCCTGCACCCATGGGCAGTTCCCATTGCTGGCAGGGAGCAGCAAGGGCTGAAGGTGCTGGGGAGCCTTCCCAAGGGTTCCCTCCGTGCTGTGCCCTCCTCACCCTGCACTGGGAGCATCCCCACCTCTCCTCAGCCTCTTCATTACCCTGCTTTATTTATTGCTTGCACCACTTTCTCTTCCCTTGCTGTTTCTGCACAGATCTCTTTCCCCTCTCCCTCAGTGTGTTTTCCCTTTATTCCAGTCCCTGTCCAATCCCTCCTTGCTGCTCCTGTGTTTCCTCCACACAGATTCTGTGGCTGCTGCTGCAGCCCTTCTCTCTCTCTGAGCAATGGATCACTGCAGGTTCCCTGGGTGGGAGAGGAGAATCTTCCCATCCTCCTTCCCATGTGGGGAATATGGAAACTGTCACACAGCTCCTCTCCTGCCCAATGATGTGTGGGAGCACCACACATCCCTTTTCTTGGGCAGAGGGATGAGAGCAGCACAGCTCTCCTCCTCCTTCCTCACCCACAGTGTCCCCATTTGCTTCTGTCAGCCACGTCCTGGCTGGGATTTTGGGGAGCCCTGTGGGAGAGCTCAGGCTGTGTGTGGGGACAAAGCCATGCAGGGACAGGGACAGCTCTGACCAGGGAGACAGGGACACAGGGACAGGGACACAGGACACAGGGACAGAGGGACACGGACACAGGGACAGGGACACAGGGACAGCTCTGACCAGGGAGACAGGGACAGCTCTACCCAGTGACACAGGGACAGTGACACAGTGACACAGGGACACAGGGACAGCTCTGACCAGGGAGACAGGGACACAGGGACACAGGGATACAGGGACAGCTCTGACCAGGGACACAGGGACACAGGGACAGGGACACAGGGACAGGGACACAGGGACAGCTCTGACCAGGAACACAGGGACAGGGACACAGGGACAGCACTGACCAGTGACACAGGGACAAAGGGACAGGGACAGGGACACAGGGACAGGTCTGTACAGTGACACAGGGACACAGGGACAGGGACACAGGGACAGCTCTGACCAGTGAGACAGGGACAGCTCTGTCCAGTGACAGAGGGACAGGGACAGGGACACAGGGACAGCACTGTACAGTGAGACAGGGACAGGCACACAGGGACACAGGGACAGCTCTGTCCAGGGACACAGGGATACAGGGACAGGGACACAGGAACAGTGACCCAGGGACAGTGACACAGGGACAGTGACACAGGGACAGCACTCTTTACTGACACAGGGACAGTGACACAGTGACACAGGGACACAGGGACAATGACACAGGGACAGCATTCTGCAGTGACACAGGGACAGCTCTTCACTGACACAGGGACAGTGACCCAGGGACAGCTCTCTGCACTGACATAGGGACAGCTCTGTCCAGTGAGACAGGGATAGGGACAGAGGGACAGTGACACAGGGACAGCTCTCTGCAGTGACAGGGACAGTGACACAGGGACAGTGACACAGGGACAGTGACACAGTGACACAGGACAGTGACACAGGGACAGTGACACAGGGACAGTGACATAGGGACAGTGACACTGGTGACACAGGGAACAGTGACACAGGGACAGCGACATAGGGACAGCTCTCTTTACTGACACAGGGACAGTGACACAGTGACACAGGGACAGGGACACAGGGACAGCTCTCTGCACTGACATAGGGACAGCTCTCTTTACTGACACAGGGACAGCTCTCTGCAGTGACACAGGGACAGTGACCCAGGGACAGTGACACAGGGACAGGTGACAGGGACACAGGGACAGGGACACAGGGACAGCTCTCTGCACTGACATAGGGACAGCTCTGTCCAGTGAGACAGGGATAGGGACAGAGGGACAGTGACACAGGGACAGCTCTCTTTACTGACACAGGGACAGCTCTCTGCAGTGACACAGGGACAGGTGACACAGGGACAGTGACACAGTGACACAGGGACAGCTCTGCCCAGTGACACAGGGATGAGCTGTGAGGCTGCAGGAGCTGCCTCCAGGCACGGGGATGAGCTGGAGACCTCAGTGCTGCTTTTGCCAAGCTGTGCCTCTCTCACACTGGAATCAGGTTCTACCCAGGTCTAGCACAGGCAAAGCAGCTCCCAGGGTTTGCTTTGCTCAGCTCAGGGCCTGAGCTGGAGGGGAGGAAGGGGTGAAAACCCACTCAGGATGAGGGACAGAGGGGTGGTGATGTGCACAAGGGTTTGTACATGGTTTATTCACATCTATATAACTTTATTTGTGCTTTTTCTTTGTGTGTGATTTAACTCCTGGAGAAAAAGAAGCCATTCCTGGAAGGGCTCTGAGGTGTCCAAAGAGCAGGGGAGTTGTTGGGGTTTGTGGGCAGGGGCAGTTTTTGGTCCTGTGTGGAACAGCAGAGTTCACATGTGATGACAAAGAGACTCCACCATGTTCACACCCTGCCCTGCTGATTCATTTATTTATTTATTTGTCACCTTCCTGGCAGTTTGTGGCAAAACCTGAGCACTGGGGTGCTGCTGGAAGGGGGGCAGAGCTTGCCCAAGGAGCACCTGCACTGGTGTCTGTCCCAGCACAGCTCTGGAAGTGCAGGAAATCCTGCCAGGACAGGATCCTGCCCCCATCCCTGAAATCCACCCCCACAAATCACCCAGCATGGATGAGAGTGTTGCTTGAACACCACAGAGTCTCAGAGTTGCAGTGGCTGACAAAGTAACCCAGTTATAATTTTCCTTTGTGTCAGTTCTAGCCACTAAAATTAGTATTAAGAGACACAGAAAGCTCAGTGGAGTTTTTCCCAGTTTATCCTGCGGCTAATCTTTTTATATCTTTTTTTTTTTTTTTTTTTTTCTTTTTTCTTCTTTAAAATCAGGGGGAGGGGAAGCCCTTTCATTCCCTGCAGCTGGCATGTCTAAACTCCCAACATATGTGCTTCTTATCCAACATACAGTAGCTTAGGACTTTTCAAAAACACAGAACCCCTGAATCCAATAAAATTGCAAATTTCACTGTATTTCACAATATCCTAAATAAACATGAACAGCGTGCATTTCTCTTTCTGGCATCAAATATTAATCTGTCCGTGGTTGGAAATGTGCTTTCCATCTTGTGTGTGCTCACATTGGGTAAACACTTGGGAGATTGCTATTCCAGACCTTTCATTCTCTCCTAGAGTCAAGAGCATGACAAATTTTTCTCCTAATTACACCTGCCACTGTTTGCCTTCTAATACTGTAAATCCTCCATCACATAGTTTTTCAGATTCAGGATTAGGTTCCTCCTCTGTCATACAAATGATTGGAGGTGCAGTGTGCAGTTAGCAATGCACATTAGCAATGTTTAGGGCAGGTTGTCTCTTTTCCCTAAGTGAGGAATCTGCCTGAGCAGAACTCCATCCACTTTTAGTGTGTGGAGCTCTGGGTTGGTTTTTCTGGATGTTTGGAGCCAGCAGAGCCCCCTCCCTCTGCCTCCCACTTTATTTGGCTTCAGCTGATACTGGAAATCACATTATTGCCCTGGTCTCTCCCTGGCTGCAGGGAGCAGGTTCAGCAATGGGGAATGGAGCAGGGGGTCCAGAGGGTCCTGCCCTGCCCAGTGCTCCAGAGCAGCAGTGCCCAAAGCCAGGCTGCACAGGGCTGGAGCAGCCTGGGACTGTGGAAGGTGTTCCTGCCATGGCAGGAGTGGCACTGAGCAGGTTTTTTAAAAACCCAGCCATTCTGGGATCCTTGAGGTGCAGGGATGTGCTTCTGGGCTGTGAGAGGCAGGCAGTGGGAACGTGTGGAGGCAGAGAACAGCAGTGTAACCCCAGGCTGCCCTTCCCTGGATCTCTCTCCACTTTTCAGGTGGCAGAGGGATGGGGGCAGCAGTGCCTGCTGGATTTCTGCTCTGCCTGTATGTTTGAGTGAAAGCCTCTTGGGCAGAGAGGCCGTTTGGCTTTGCTGCTGCAAATCCTCCATTAACGCCGTGCAGCAGGGGGGCAGAAATTGGGGCAGCTCGGAGTTAATACACAGGTGATGGGCTGGGAGAGAGCCAGGGCTGGGCTACAGTCAGGAGGAGATGGCAGGGTGTGTGTGCCTGTGCTCCAGCTGGGCGTGGACAGGGTTTGCACAAGATTTTGGGAGGTGTGGGTGTCCCAAATCAGCGTGGGAGTGGCACAGGTGACCCAGGGACACATCGTTCCTGCCCTGAGGGTAAAGGACTGAGTGTTTCAGAGTGCAGCTTGCAGTGGTTTTGGGGTGTGCTGGCACTCAGGGTTCCAGTGCAGGGAATAAATTGAATAAATTGAGACAATTCCTTAGATCCAGGTAAATCAGCTGAGCTCCGTGTGGATGGATGGATGGATGGATGGATGGATGGATGGATGGATGGATGGATGGATGGATGGATGGATGGATGGAGCAGGAATCTCTCCCTTCCAGCCTCTCAGCACTTGTTTAGCCAACTGCCAAGGAGGAAATAACTCCTTCCCTCCTAGCAGGCTTCCAAAAGTTACATATTTTTATTGGCAACCTGGGCAGAAGGGAGAAATTTGGTTCATTATAAATCAGTCTCAATTTTCAAAATGTAAGTGACAGAATTGCCCTCTGCCTGATCCATTTCACAAAACTGTGTGGCTGTTTTGGATTCTCTCTTTCTTTGAGAAGTGGGGAGATGGAGTCAATTAACTTTATTTTGTTTGAAAAATCCTTGCTCGCAGGAAAAGCTTTTTATTTATTCATTGCATAAATGAATCCAGTCTTTCTTCTGGCTGTATCCCTTGAAGGGAGCCTGAGGAATGAGCACCTCCAGTTTGGATGGGGTACTCACTACACAGGATTTAGGGCACATATGTTGGATTATTCCTGCACCCCAGCACAGCTTTTGCAGTACAATTAAACCTGCATTTAAAACGAAAACTCCAAAGTGCCAGCTTTGCTCCCGGGGCGATCTGAGGTGGATCAGTCCTGCTGTAAAGCTGCCACAACCTCGAGCCCACTGATGGAGAAGCGCCCGTGCCACCGCAAAACCCACCCTGCTCTGCTCTGCTCTGCTCTGCTGGGGGTTTCTCCCGGTTCTTCAGGGGCAAATTGCCACCACAGTGCCATTCCCGGGGGTGGCAGGGCTGCTGGGGCACAGCCCCGGTGATTTACAGCGCCCGGGAGGGGCAGCGCCTGCGACCCGCCTGTGACCCCCGAGCGGAGCGAGGCAGCGTTTGGGTGGAACGCAAACAAAAGGTTAAATGCTGCGGTTCCCTGCTCAGACAGAGCCAATCGTTCTGAAGAGCCCGTGTCCCCCCTTTAATTGCTTCTTCTCCTCGTGTAATATTTCTTTCTCCTGCTTGTGCGCGCTCTCTCCCTCTCCCCTGCACTTGTCCACGCAAACTCGCCCGCTCGCCCTCCTTAAAACATCTTAATAGCAGCCACTTCAGCTCCGAGCCCCAGCTCTTCCTTGCCCTCTTTACCGGGGGCTGGATAACATCTCCATCACACGCGGCGCGTTTAATGAGTTAAATCTCTCAAGGCTTCCAGCGCTCACTTCCAGCGCTGTTGCCCTATTTTTTTATTTTTTTATTTTTTTATTTTTTTTAATTTTTTTTTTTTTTTCCGTGGGTGGAGAAAGCGGGGCTGTGCTTTGGGGACAGCCGAGGTGTGTCTGCCTCCTGCCAGCGCGTTCTCGGCTCCTGGATGGCCAGAGAGTCACGGACAATACGTTTGAGATGAGCAGCGTGTGCGCCGGGGAGCGGGAGCATCCCTCGCTTTGTCTCCTGCCCGCAGCGCGGAGAGGGGAAGCAGAACCTCTGCCCCCTCTCCTCCTGCCTTTTCCCGGCAGGAGCAACCCAAAACCCGTCAAATCTGGCTGTTGGGAAGCTTCCAAAATGAGTTACCTTCTCACTGTGCCTACTCGCGCATCATCACCCCGCTGCGGGTTTTTTTTTTGAAAGCGCGTAGGGTAAAGGTGAAGTGGGAGTGTTGGAGGTTTGTCCTGGCAGAGAAGGATGCCAGCAATCCCAGGGCAGATGGCTCGGCTCCCAGCCCTGTGGCTGACCCTAGGAAAGGGTTAAAACGAGCAGCATTTAACTCTGCGTGTCACACATCCCTCCCTCCAGCTGATCAACTGGCTCGACCGAGATCAGACAGCGAATTCGAGGGGTTTATGCTAAACAGGACCAGCTGTGCCGATCCAAGCTGGCTCTCTGTGACCAAACTTCCCCCGTTCTGCAGAGCTGGGAGAGCAAACCACAAGGCAGAGCCAGGTGTCCTCCCTTGGAGTGGTGCTGGCCGCTCCCGCTGATGAATGAGCGCGGGACATAAACGCTGAACTTTGATTAATTCCCAGTGTCCAAAGCCCGCTAGAACTTGGCCATTTGGCCTCATTGAAAGCGGCACTCAGATGTCGCCGCGATAGGAAAAGCAGAAAGCACCTCCAGCGGCAGCAGCGGCTGTAAAACATCGGGAGGAGGAGGTGACAGCTCGCAGTCATCTCCTGCCCATCCCTCCGGGGCCACCAAACGAATGAGGCACGCCAGGAAAAGTGTTTGCCTTCCTTTTAGCCCCAATTTTAGGAATTGGAGTTTATGGAGTCGTTGTTGAAGATAAATAGGAGCTGCTGCAATAAGTTCAAACTGGTTTAGAAAACTGTAGATCCCTGTCCCAGAAAGGGTGGTTTTCTCACCTCGGAGCTTTTCTGTTTTCCTTGGGATTGTTTATGGGTTTGGGCTCAGGCTTGACCTGAAGCGTTGGCAATGCTAATGACATTTCAAAGGAGCATCGTGGATTTATGATCCTGTCATTCCATTCGGAGGTTTCCAAATGCCAGATCAGACATTAATTTCTGTTATTTGCTGGTGAGCGGGTCAGTGGGATCCTGGAACGTGCTGGGAGCCAGGGAGGGATGCTCAGGCTCCTGTGCTGCCTTGGCCCCTCCTGCCAGGATGCTCAGATATTGAATTTGGTGCAGAGGGGCCCTGCACACTTTATTCCCTGTCCTATAAGAGGGATAAACCTCAGTTTCCCCCCAATTTGTCCCCTTCAAACCATCAGACAATGCTCTGGTTGAAGTGAGGAGTTGGATTTGCCTGCTCAGAGCTGAGGGTTCCCACCTTCCCCAGCACAGAGCCATTGCAATTCCCCAGGTGAATATTCCAGATAGGTGCACATGTGTACAGAGCTTTTCAGAATATTGTAATTATATTTATCTTCCTGCTCTTGCTTGTAAATTTTTGGTGTTTTTTTTTTTTGTGGTGGAAGATTAAAGCTGGTGTTTTATGATCCAGGCTGCTCGTCTCCATCCCCTTGCAGCAAGCTGGCAAGATGTTGTCACTTGTGTCACTCACATTTGTCAGTTTAAAGGTGTTGCCCTGCTTGCAGCAGTAAATGAACACTGAGGCATCCCTGAGCTCCCTCCCAGGGACCCTTGGCCACAGCTGGTGCTGCACAACTTCTGCTGGAGCCTCAGAACCACACAAGGGGTTCCTGGGTGCCAGGGTCCTTCTGGAAGAGAGGACAGGAAATAATTGTGCTTCTAAAATAAGCACTCGCTCCTCGGTGTTAATGAGCAAATGGGATTTAATTAATTTGGTCCAGCAAGTGGGTCACTGGTTTCCTCAGCCAGAGAAAGGTGTCGAGGATGGGGAGCACAGCAGAGGGTGCTGGCCCTTCAAGAAGCATTTCTGATTTCATGCAGACACTTTGCTGGGCTCTTTGGTTGGCTTTAGAACCTGCTGAAGGCACTGCTGCACCTTCCAAAGCACCAGAGCAGAAACTGGATCAGGCCTGGCAGCCAAATTCTGCATCCCAAAACACAGAAAACAAAACCTCCCTTTTTATAACCCCATTGCAAAGTAATAACCACCCACTGCTCCCAGCCCTGCTGCTGTAAACAGAGCCACAGCTGCTTCCCCAGGACCCCAAGTGGAACCCAAGGGATGCAGCTCCTGAGATTTCTCACTCCTGCTCAGTGTTTCTGACTCGAGCTGGTTTGTGGCCACCACCTTTTATTTAAACATAGGAGGTTTTTTAAAATTTAAATTAGATCTCGGAAAATAGATACTGTGCACCTTTGTGTTGGTGAGAAAAAGAAGTGGTGTCATTCATGTCAGATAATTGGTGGTTTTAGCTCTCTGCAGAATAAATTACAGCAGTCATATAATGGCCTTTCATCCAATCACTTCTCTACTCCAGATCTAGACTCGAAATGAGGTTTGTTGAAAACATCATTTCAGGGATTATTGACCACAGCAAAACCTTGTTGTACATGTTCTTTGTGCCTATTGAAAATGCACGAGGTAAAAAGGTAATAGTTGGTGCTCTGCCAGTGAATTGGAAGCTGCTCCCTGGGACCAGGTTCTGCTGGGGTGGGGGCACGTTCAGGGTCTCCTGTTCCTCCAGGGTGAGCACTGGGAGTCACTGGGGAAGTCCCTGGGGTGGTTTTTGGGCACTGCAAAGAGGAACCAACAGCCAGACTGGGGGTGTTTGGGTGTCTCTGCCCCCTGAACTCTCATGCTGTGCTGTTTAAATCCCTGTGGCTCAGGCAGAGTGCAAAAGGCAGTGGGGGCAGAGTGAGGGAGTTGCACAGGGCACTTTGCAGGGCTTGATTGCCTTTTTTATGTCCACCCAGCCTGTCCCTCCCCTCGGCAGTGCAGGAGTGCATTAGGATAATCTCGTAGCAGGTGCCAAGGAGTTCAAACCAATCTTTACGTGGGAAAAGGTTAAAAGACAATGTGGTCATAATCTCCAAATACCAACTCAGGGAAGAATGAGAGACAGTAAAAGACTCTAAAGCTGAACAAGAGGAAAAAAATAAAACATGCAGCGAGGTTCTGTGGTTGGGAACTGATGGCAGAGAAATTCAAATGAGAATTGAAGTGTGTGTTTTGACAGTCACAGTAATTAACCATTGGAGAAAATTGCCAGGGGATATGGTAGATGCTCCATCACTCACAAGTCTTCTAAATACAGGCTGAATGTCTTTATAAAACAAAATGCCATTTGTTGGGGGAAAAGCACAAAGTTGTGGATAAGCCACTGGAAGTGAGTCTGGGAATTTCCTGGGTGTGAGACCAGGCAGGACCAGCTCAGTGGGTTTTGCTAGCAGTTAAATCCAGGCATCTGCTGGCTCAGAGCCCTGAATTTTGGGCAGTACAGGTTTTGGTGGTGCCTTGCACACTTTCAGTTCTTTCTTTTTTTGCAGGAATTCAGAGACTTGCTGGTTCTGACCTGAACAAAGCCCTGGCTGAGGGATGTGATAATTCCAACCAGAGCTGGTCCTGCAGCACTTGTAGACTCAGATAATTGATCTTTTTCTTGTCTAAGAATCAAAATACCTGAGATTTGATCCCCTCTGTCTGCTGCAGGATGCTCTGAAAGCATCAATTCCTGAAAAATCGTCTTTTAATATTATTTGCTCCATTTCCCACTTATTTCAGTCTCGTCCATAACCTGACAGCCCAGGTGATGGTTCTGGAGCAGTTCTCCAAATCTTTCAGGGGTTTTGGGTCCCCAGCCTTGCTCAGGGATGGTGGAATGAGGTTGGGCAGCTCGGGAAGCTGCAGCTCCTCCTGTTTCTCTGGCAGTTCAACTTCCCGGACTCGGGAAAGTTCCCTGAGCTGCCCAGACCCTCTCCAGCACTTATTTCAGTTTTCCCCTCTGACAATTTTGTAGGAGGGGAGGGGGCACCTCGTGCTGTCCCTGTGCTGTCCCTGTGCTTTTCCCTCCTCCTCGTTTCCCTTCCCACCGAACCACCCGAGTCCTGCTGCCCTGAACGAATCCCGTCTCCTTTTCCCTCCTGCTCCGGGCGTGTCCCAGCACTCGATTTCTGTCTTTGATGTGGCTGAAGCTGCAGCTAACGGGTCCTCTGCCTCTCGTCTGCCAAGCCACCGTGGCTGCCTCCCATTTCCCTCCTGCTGCAGCCTTCAGCTGTTTGGAATTTGCTTCCAAAATGCACCGAGTGTATATATTTTTTTTTTTTTAATAAATCTCCAGATGGATACACGCTGTTCCCAGTTTTTTTAAAGCTGTGTCGTTTGGGGAGAGCAGCTTGTGGCTCTGAAGGAAATAATAGAGACAGGGTGAAAAAAAAATAATAATCTCTGTCTTTGCTTCTGGGTAGAGTTCACACCCAGCAGATCAGGAATAAAATCCCAGCACTCAGAATTGCAAAAATTCTGCGGAAACAGAAAATATTCTTATCTTTCCTCCCTAGTCTGTAATGTGTGGATCCGTGGCAGGATGTGTGGCAGAATGTCTGAGACAATTATTCCCCATATTCCCACTGTGAATCAAAGGGACTTGTGAGATATCTGAAGGCAAACCAGCAGTGAAACAGTAAAAGTCTGAGAATTACCAACCCTTGTGGCTGTGCCTGGATGGAAAATGCTGCAGTTTATTGAGCAAGGAGAGGGGTGAGTGTTTTGTTGGGAGGGTTGATGTGTTTGTGGACACATGGAAGGGAAAAATACCCCTTCAGCAGCATCAAATATGGTCCTTTTTTAAACAAAATCAGAGATTTTAAAAGGCCTAAAGGTGTTTTTGGAAGGTGTGAAGAGTTCTGGAGTGGGATGGGACCCAGCAGGGAGGGCTCCAAACCGGAGCAAAGTAAACCCTGCGGAGAGGGACGGGGTTTGGAGGAAACCTTGACCTTCTCGAGGCTCCCAGGTGCTGCCCTGGCAGCAGGCCGGTCTTGCTGTGGACTTCATTAGGCGAAGGAAAACGTCTTCATCGCGGGCAGCCCTCCCGGGGGAGCCGCGTTAATGGAACCGGAGCCCGCAGAAACAAACCGCGCTGTGATCGCTCCCCCCGCCCGCAGATCTGCGCGGAGATAGGGTCCAGCTGTCCGGCCATCCAGGAGACTAATTAGTCCAATTAATTAAGAAGTTGCTCCGTGTTTCCCCAGTGTCACACGGGGCTCCGAGAGAGGGAGTGACAAGGGTGTAGAGAGCGAGAGGTCATAGGGAAGGCTTAATGCGTGTTGGGGTAGATACACAGTAATTAAGTGACAATAGACAGGAACTTTGCTGCTGGAAGAGTGCTAATTAAAACCTGTCGGGTCCTGTTCTCCCTCCGGGGATGCAGCATGTGCCCCTGTATCCCACTGGCCTAAAGGGGACCTGGTTTTGGGAGCAATTTACCCCATTTGGGCAACAACAAGTTTTTTACTCCTTGGCTCTTGCACAGCATTTAATACGTGGTGGAGAAATCCTGGATCTCAGGAGGCTTCTTAGACCTCGGGAACATCTGTGGGGAAGTGAGGTTGGGTCTTTTTTCGGGATGGGCAGGGATCCAGGAGGGAAGGGAAGCTCGGTACCGTCCTTCAGCCGGGAGCACCAGGTTTCCTGAGTGTTGGAGTCAGAGAGTCAGGGGTCTGTCTGAGTTCTTCAGAGAGAAATCAGAGTGCAGGGATTGAATTAAAGCCTTTGGGTGGGCTGAAGTACATGAAGCCACTCACACATAAAGTGGAGATTTAAGCAGAAGTTTTAGGGTGAGTTCTAGTGCTAACCTCACACCTGGGGAGCTGCTCAGTGGGGCTTTCTGTGGGGAGCTGGCTCGTGCTTTATGTCCATAAATCTGTGCCCTGGGTCCCTCTTACAGCCCAGGAAGATCCTCCCTTCCCCAAGGTGCTGGGCTGGAGGCCATGGGCAGCCTGGCACCTGGTGACACCGAGCAGGACATTCACTTTTCCTCTGCCCGTGCTCTCCATTCCTCACACCCACAGCAGGGAGATCCATCCTCGGCTGAAACCTCAGCAGCAAACGTTAACATTTCATTTTAAAACCTCAGCCAATCCACTTGATAATCCAGACACGGTGTCCTGAGTGAGCATGGCTGTTGGATAATCACACAGTGCTGTGGCCTTTGGCCCCCGTGCCTCGCACAGCACACCCGAGGCATGAGATTAGGCTCCAATAATAACACACCCCGTTGTGCCTTTTTGCTCAATTGATAAACCTGCTGTATTAGGAGATATTGTCATAAAACTGAATGGCACCCTGTAAACCTGAATCACTCTCTCTTCTGTGTAGCCAGGGAATTAGATATTCCAGCTCCTGCCTTGGCTTTATTTCATGTCCCCAATATGCAAGAGACTATATAAGCTGCTGCTTTATTGTTTTTAAAACACTATGAGCAACGTTGGTGCTGTATAAATATCTATTTTATATACTTTGATTCCTGTCTCACTGACTGCTGTGGAACCAGGCAGGTGGTTTTTGGTTTAAATCTTGCCTGGGAAAGGAGAATTTCCCCTTTTTTCTGCAGAGAGCACGTGAGGGGAGATGTTGCTGCTGTACATGGAGCTGAGCATCTCCTGCTCTGGTTCCAGGTTATAAATGTACAAGAGGCACACTGCCAGAGGCACTGTCTGTGCCAGCTGCAGCCTTCAGTCTTCTCCCTTTCTCACTGCTTGAGCTGCAATTCCATGAGCAGAGCAGAGAGAGCCCAGGGATGGAGAGAAGCTGTGGCTGGGGGTGGTGCTTTGGGAAGGTGGCAAACTGGAAATGGGCTGGTTCTTCTCTATAAATGTATTATCATCCATCCTTGCATCCATCCATCCATCCATCCATCCATCCATCCATCCACCCATCCATCTATCCATCCATCCATCCATCCATCCATCCATCCATCCATCCATCTATCCATCCATCCATCCATCCATCCATCCATCCATCCATCCATCCACCCATCCATCTATCCATCCATCCATCCATCCATCCATCCATCCATCCACCCATCCATCTATCCATCCATCCATCCATCCATCATCCATCCCTCAATCCATCCATCCATCCATCCATCCATCCATCCATCCTTGCATCCATCCATCCATCTATCCATCCATCCATCCATCCCTCCATCCATCCATCCATCCATCCATCCATCCATCCATCCATCCATCCATCCGTCCATCCATCCATCCATCCCTCCCTCCATCCCTCCCTCCATCCATCCATCCATCCATCCCTCCATCCCTCCATCCCTCCATCCCTCCATCCCTCCCCTCCTGGTCAGTTCTGCTGTTCCCAGCCCAGGATTGCAGCCCTCCAGCGAGTTTTCCCGGCACAGCCCCGGGGCTCAGTCGGGATTAACAAAACTCCGGCGGGAGGAGGGCACAGCTCTGGTGGCTCTGGTGGCTCTGGTGGCTCCAGCAGGAGGAGGACACAGCTCCAGCAGGAGGAGGGCACAGCTCCAGCAGGAGGAGGGCACAGCTCCAGTAGCTCCCAGAGCTCCCACAGCTCCCACAGCTCCAGCAGCTCCCGCGGCCGCCGCTCCCCTGCTCCAGCCCTCCCCGGGCTGAGGATTAACCAGGAAGTGATACAAAAGGCACATATGCTCCTGTGTCCAGTCCTGTCTATTCATATGTGTGTTACTTAGCCTAATAAGGATTAGACTTAATGAATTGGAAGGAGTTAACAATATAAAGAGGCAATAGAAAAAGGCCTAAGTAGTCGTAATTCCATTTCATGTAGCTTTGGTGTTGCTTTGCTTTCAGCGAATAGGTGTAATCCTCTTTGAAATCAAAGGTGGTACAAAGTATGAATTTAAATTTGACATTTACAGCTCCTGTAAGATTTAGTATTCCAGAAAGGTTTGCTCTTCAAGAGGGGAAAAAAAAAACCCCATGCCATCTGCTCTCCAGGACTGTCCCTCCACAGGACTCCTGCACAAAAGTTTCCTGGCAGTGGGGCCGTGCCAGCAGCAGAAGTGCTGAGGCCTGGGGATGGGCAGCAGCTGGAGCTGCACCTCTGCTCTTTGCTCTGAGAATAGATTTGGGTTGATTTGTTTTAACTCCATTAGTTTGTAAAATGGTGAATGCCATGGATTGCTATGTGGGCAGTGGGAGCTGCAGGTCTGAGCTGTGATCCCATCCATCCATCCATCCATCCATCCATCCATCCATCCATCCATCCCTCAATCCATCCATCCATCCATCCATCCATCCATCCATCCATCCATCCATCCATCCCTCCATCCATCCCTCCATCCATCATCCATCCATCCATCATCCATCCATCCATCATCCATCCATCCCTCCATCCATTCATCCATCCTTCCATCCATCCATCCATCCATCCATCCATCCATCCACCCATCCCTCCATCCCTCCATCCCTCCATCCCTCCATCCCTCCATTCATCCATCCATGCTCATCTCCAGGCACATCAGCTTTCCCACACCCTTGGGATCATCATCAGGGGAAGGCCCAGCAGGACACTGGGTACTTGGGAAATAGGGAACCCAGAGGGGAAATTGGGGAGTTTGAAGTGGCAGAAATCAAAGGGCTGGGGGAGCAGCCTCTCTCCTCCTGCTCCCCCTGTACAGTGTGTGAATCAAAGCTGTCCTCCAAGATATTTTTTCCTCTCTCCTGCAAGCAGACATGCTCTGCATGGAGGTGTCATTTGCTGCCTGTCCCTTATGTCATTGATTTTTAAGTCGTTAATTAACGCTAGGTGTCAGCCTGGAAGATGAATTCTGGCCCTACTCTCCCTTCTCTTTTGTTTTTTTGGATTGTAAATGTTATAGATCGACCATGATGGAGGGATGAGGGGTCAAAGGACATGAGAGCATCTCTGCATATGTGCACACAGTCCTCCCAAACTGCCCATCTGTATCACTCAGCAGAGGGGGACGGGGGGGGGACGTCCCTTTTGTTGTCGTGTCACTTCAGATAGAGACACAGCAGCTGGGGATGGATGCTGTGCCCTGGCCGTGTGCACTGCAGGGGAATGTCCTCGCTGCCCAGCTGGGCCAGCCTTGGCCTTGGCCTTGGCTTTTCTTCCTTCCCAAGGTGGGAGGAGCGGGGAGGAGGCAAAGTCAAACACCTGGAGCTGCACAGCCCCTGGCCAGGAGGCTGGGGATGGGATCACACACCCAGTGTGTGGGCATTCCAAAGGGTTAAGGCAGCAGGTGCTGCAGGATTTGGGGATTTGTGAAACCTGATCCCTTCCCAAAGCCCCAAAACAGGGCGTTCTTCAGAGTCTCTTTAGAGACCCCTTTAGAGGGTAAATGTTATCTTTACTGCCAGTTGTGTTCCCTGGTGACATGGTTTTTCCTTTCTGCTGTATTTTACTCACTGGCCACGGAGGAGAGCTGCATCTTCCCACTTTTCCTCTTGCCCACCTCCTTCAGCTCAAGTTCACTGCCTGCTCCAGCCTCCCCAGAAAACATCTCCATTGGAAATAACCCAGACAAGAGGGCTGGGAGGGAGGAGAGGCCCTGCTGCTCCGTGGAAATTTGGGATGTTTGAATTTCTGGGGACTGCTGATTGACTGATTGATGATTGTAAAACCCCCCACAACTCCAGGAGAGTAAATTGCAGACGAGCTTTGGAGGAGGCAGCGCTGGATTTTCCCACAGACAGATCCAACCCGGGCTGAGCTTGTTTTCCACTTGGAAGCTGATCCAGCCACACACACTCTGCTAATCCACTGTCCCCTCACTGTCCTGGAAATCAATGGCAGGTCACTGGTGCAGTGTCCCCGTGCTCTGGGGTTAAGAGCAGGCTCAGCCCTGCTGCCCCAGGTCACTGCAGCCCCTCAGCCTCCAGGGGGATGCTCTCCAGGCTGGGATTTGGGGCTAAGCTTTTATGAAGTGGGAGAATAATATCTGCCATGGTCAGGAGGGGTTTTGTGGCAGAGCTTTGGGCTGTGCAATTAATCATTAACCGTGTTCTGCTCCTTTTTCCCCTTTCCAGAGGACACACGGGGCAGAGCTGAGGTCATGGAAAGTCCTGTGCCCAACAGTAGCTCTCAGTGTCCCTCCTCCTCTGCTGTTTTGCAAAACTTATTTATATAGTTCTGATAATTCTTCTCATCCTGCCTCACTTTTTCTCCTGAGGATTTCTCATTTTCTGCACATCTCCTCCTTTCCCATGTGTGTATCCACGTGAAACAACAGAGATGCACTGAAAACATACAAAAAGTTCTCAAATTGCTGCTGTTGTGAACTTGAGCTGTGGCTCCTGTCAGTCTACAAAGGTCACTCAGGTCTTGCAGGAGGCTCCTGGGGAAATGTCTGAAATCTGGGAGCAGAGGGCTCAGGCAGGATTGGCAGGTCTGACTTTGGTTCCCCCTGGAAAACACAAACCTGGCTGAGCTCCTCAGTCCTGTGTACTTGTGTGTGAGCTCCTGGGTTTGCCTGGGAGCAGAGGGATCCCCCTCTGTGGCTAAGGTTCAACCCCATGCATAAATCTCTGCAACATCAGGTCTCTGCTGCCTGCCAGCCCTTGGGGACACCGATGTGACCCTGGGACAGTGTCCTGTCCTTGTCAGCACCCACAGCAAAGTGCAGCACGGGGAGAGGATCTCCTGTGGAGCCAAGGAGCAGGGAGCAGCAAGGGACACTACCTTAAATCAAACATGAGCACACAGCCAGGCCCTGCTTCCAACAGGACACTGCCTCTGGAAAATTTACAGTATGCTTGGTTAAGGAGAGTCATTTTATTCCATAAGCAGCTCTGCACCGTGGGGTTATTGCAGTGCTGCCAACAGAGGCTGTAAATATCCCTGGACAACACAACTATTCATTAAAGAAATGTACCCTCAGCCATCCAGCCTTAAGTTTGCTGACACTTAAATCCCCCTCTCTAATGGTGCTGGTTATTGAGGCTGACTGCAGCCAGAGCCCTGCATGGCCATGGGCTGTGTGGGCTGTCCTGAGCTGATCCCTCCCTGCCACTTGTCCATAGCCTGCTGTCCATGTCCTCCTCCTGCACCCAGCCCATGCTTGGGGTTCATGCTGACCCCCCTCATCCACCTCTCTGCTCTTTTCCCCATTCAGAGCTGCTGCTGAAGTGACACCTTAATGCCACTTACCTGATGGGTCTGTGACCTGTCTGCCTCCGTGGGGCTGAGGGAGAGGGCTGGGAGGATCCTTTAATCACTGCAATTGGAGAAACAGGGCTGAGGCAAACCTCTGACAAGGAGCAACTGGGACAGGGAATGGCTGGAGCTGTGTCAGGGGGGAGATCTGGGAAAGGTTCTTCCCCCTGAGGGTTTGGGCAGCACTGCCAGGGATGCACAGCCTGCAGCTGGAGCTGGGATAGTGGAAAATGTCCCTGCCCGTGGCAGGGGTGGAACTGGAGGTGTTTGAAGGTCCCTTCCAACCCAAACCACTCTATGGTTCTACTGCTGTAGGATCTCAGGAGCTCTTTTTAATGTGCAAAGGAATCCTCCCTTTGTAATTCAGCACTTTGTATCAGTTCCAGAGCAAACAAAGTCGTATAAATAATAATTAACAGTAACAAATGTGGAGATTTAAGGGAGACATGCAGGAGCAACACTTAAGGCACAGACACAGCATCTTTCACGGGATGTGTTAACGAGGCAAAAAATTGATTGCACAGCATTGTTGGGGGTGGACACTCCTTCCCCCAGCAAGCCCCTTTTCCAATTTTTATCCTGCTTTGGGAACAACTTCCACTGGCTCTTCCAAGCAAGTGTTGTGTTTGAAAAGCCCGAGTTAAACTGTTGGGTGATGTAAGCAAACACCACATGTGCTGTGGGTGCTTTGCATGCTGATTTGTGGCTCTGCCTCTGCTGCTCCTGGCACCTGATCTTTCTTGCAAACGAGGCTATTTTGCCTCAAGGGTTCTCTACCGATTAAGTAATAAATAAATAAGGATAAAATGGGCCCAGCCTTGCCTAAAATAATTTTGGAGTTTAAAAAAAAAAAGAGAAAGATGGAGGGGGGTTGCTATTGATCTGGGCTTTTAAAACATCGTGGCTGCTTTTCTGCATTAACTGGCAATAGGTTTGGGAGGTGAATATGGAGGGAAAGAGTGAAAAATAACACCAGTGCATGAGATGGAGGGGTTTATTTGCTAGCAGGGATTGGTTTGTTTGTTTAGTTTTTTCCTTGGCTGTTCCTTCCTATCCACCATGTGCTGGCAGCAATGTAGCAGATTCCCCTGGACCTGGCTCCCTCTAATGAATGTTGCTGTTTAAATCGGGCTCACAGAAGTTTAATTTTGGAAGCCCAGAAGGGAATCCAGCCCTAAATCCCTTTCTTCTTAAACTCTCAGGTTGCAGGGTCTGGCAGGCCAAGGCACAGGTTAGTGTGGTGTTATCTGGCAGCCCTGAGGTGGTCCCTGATAGCCCCCACTGATGAGCTGCTGCTGCTGTTCCTGCAGCTCCTGCAGTGCCCTGGCACCTCTCACACTGCCAGGAAAGCTGGGTCAGCTCACCTGGAGCAGCTGATCCATGCTCAGGGAGGGGAGGATGCTCACCTCACCTGGGATGTGGGAGGTGCTGCTTTATCTGCCAGAGGACTCTTAGGTTGGAGACTGGGAAAAAATCCTTCCCTGGGAGGGTGGGGAGGCCCTGGCACAGGGAAGATGTGGCTGCCCCATCCCTGCAAGGGGCCAAGGCCAGGTTGGAGCAGTTTGGGATGGTGGGAGGTGCCCCTGTCCGTGGAAATGAAGGATGGGTGGAACAAGATGAGCTTTGGGATCACTTCCTTCTCTTCTGTGATTCTGTGAACTGTCTCACACAAAAAGATGCTCAGGCACAGATGTTTTGCTGTGGGCTCATCTCCAGCCCTGTCCCCTCTGCCTCCCAGCTCAGCTCAGCTTGAGCAACAAACAACTGCAAAGCTCTGGCAGTGCTGGCTGTGATCTGTGCTTGGAGAATAAAAGGAAAACAAACTCTATAATATTTTATGGCTTCTGCCATGGTAGTGTCACACCCCACTGTAGCAACTGCAGTGCTCAGCTTGACGTGAAGGGTAAGCCAAGGGCAGGCAAAAAAAAACCAAAAAAAAAAACAAACCCTTGTTTTTTTAATATTATTAAACTTCAAGTATTCCAAGTCGCTACAAATAATAAAGAGTAAATTTAAAAGGGACTGTGAAAAATGGGGCAATGAACATCTGTGCTGGGTTGATTTATCTGGCAAAAATAAGCAGAGGAGTTGGAAGCAGGAGCAGGAGCAATTTCTCAGGCTGGTGCAGGGACGTGTTTGCTGCATGGCAAAGAGCAGAGTGGGGCTGGGGTGAGAGGCCAGAGCCCAGCCTGTGCTGCTGGAGCCTCTGATGTTAATCTTGGTGATGGGGAGGGAAATATTGACAGCAGGATGGTGCTCTCTGCCTTGAATGACAGGCCATATGTTTGTAAAATAGTCTGAAGTACCAAATAGAAAAGGGAGAGATGTGTTTTCTCTTTACATGTAAAACTTCCAAGTCTTGGCAGGAGCCCAGCAACAATTAATCAGCAGGAGCCTTTTAGAAAGGCTCTTCCTAGGAAATAAGGGTACAGAAAAATCCTTTAAATTAAACATAATTTAAAACAAAGTAGTGTGTCAATAGGGGAAAAAAAAAAAAAAAAAAGAGAATGGACTTGCAATAAATACAGATTACTTGGTATAAATCCATCAGGCCTGATCCTGTCTGTGCTGCTGTGGCTTTCTTGGCATTGGGATTTTGGCAGGGATGAGCAGGATGGGGGTCCCAGGGGTGCCCCAAAGGATTGCAGGCAGTGAGGGATGGGAGAAGAGAGGGTGGGAACCCCAGGAGCTCCCAAACCCTGGAGCCCCTGGGAAGGAGAGGGGCTCTCACCATGCAGCAGTGAGCAGGAGAAATGCTGCTGGGGGCAGGGAGAGCAGGAGGAGGAGGAGATGGGATTTCTAAGCACCCTTGAAACCAAAGCTGCACTGTTTATAAACTTCCATAAATATTAATTGATATTTAATAAGGTAGGCAAACACAAGGGAAAGTATTGTTTTGGCCAACTCCTACACAGCCATCCCAGCCAGGCGTGAAAGAGTTTGTGTAACTTTGCTCGGGGGTTAAGAGCAGGTCAGGGAAGGTCCTTTTTTCCTGGCTGCTATCCCAGCTTTTTGAGCTCCCAGGGAAGGCAGGAGGCAGCTGGGAGCAGAACCCAAACCCTGCCGGGCTGGGGGGATCAGGGTGGGGAGGGGGTGGCTGTTTTCTCAGCCTGATGAGCTAATCAGGGCTGTTAATTGATGTGCTTTCCCACATAACTTGACAGATCAAACAGGTGGTGAACGGCCCTAACTCACGTCAGGCTGGTGTCCAGGACCTGGGCTAGTGGATAAAACGCCAGGGAAAGGGGGAAATGTGCAGAAAGGAAAGGCTTGGCACCCACCAGAGCTCCTCCAGTGCCACCAACCCTCCTCTGGAGCACAAATCCCCTGCACAGCTTCTGTACGCAGCCCTCACTGCCAAAGGGTGGAGCAAAATTCAAGGGAATGCCTTTCCTCCCGTGATTTTTGCTGCCAGCTCCAGAAAAAAGAATCATGAAAGTATTTAAGTTTTATTTCTCATTCTGCTATGGTGCACGGGCTGATTCATGGATTTGCACCGAGACTTAGCGGGAAAATCAATGTCAAATAGAATGGAGGCTGATATTATAAAATTAAGATCTAAGATTTTCTGGCTGTAGAGCTACACTGGGAGTCAATCTGTTACAGGACTTGCAGAGAGTTCATGGGGAAGTGGGGGCAGAAATGAGGCTCTTCTTGCCAGCTCCTCTTCCAGAAATGTGTGAATTCTTCCAGCCTGGGCCAGCACCCAGCTCCTCCTGCTGCTGGCAAGGTCGAGCTCCTGAAACCACCACCCATGGGATGTTTCATTACTCCTGAGCATGGGGAATAGCTGGTTCTGTAGAGAAATATCTCCTGTGACCCCACAGCTGGAATGCCAGGGCTCTATTCCATGACAAATCTCATTTTGGAGTCAATGGATGCAACATCTATTCTGGTTGTTCATGATTTTGGCTCATTCCTGTGATTTTTCTTCCCAGGGAGGGAGGGAAGAAGCACAGTGTATTTGTTGGCCAGATGATGAAATGGCCTCAGAGTCATTCCTCAAGCTCTGAAAGCAGCCAGGACCCTTCTCCCTGCAAACTGCAGGGTTGTTGGAGTGGAGGGAAAAGTAGATCTGTTGGAAAAATATCACAGCTCCTGGGCAGTGAGAGAAAGTTGGAGGCTTTACAGAGTTTGGTGTGGAGTGACTTTTTGCCTGTCCTTTTCCTTTTCTATTCCCATTTTTTGGGGGGGAAAGAGGAGTGATCTAATTTAACCTGATGCACTTCCCAACCTGTGAGCACCTCTCCAAGCTGCACCTTGTTGGGAAAGCACACCCAAAACCCAGCTGTGATTGCAGAGAAACACCCACTGCCTGTGCTCAAACTACAGACAAAGGCAGCTCTGCAGCAGCCTGTATTTTAATTGCAACACCCCTCAGCAGAACTCTGAAAAACTGATAAAACAAAACGTTTTATCCGTGCGTAAAATCGAGAGGAAGGAGCAGAGTCTGCACTCCTCCACGTGGGTGCTGCTGCCAGACTGGCTGGGGTTCCCTTGGATGGGAGGCAGATGGAAAAGGGAAAGGTTGGGATTGATCCCTGTGTCCCAGATGATGCTGCAGCCCGAGCAGGTGGCGGCGAGGCCGAGCCCTCATTGTGCAGCAGGGCTATTATGTGATATAATGGTGAGATGGGAGCAGCCAGGCAACTTCTTCCTTTGTGTTCCAAAGGCCACGATGGCATCTTTATTTGATAGAGGAATTGGATTATGTCTAATCCCCGCTCTTGGAGGCGTTTTATTACTTGGAAAACACTTCCTTCAAAGAGCCTTGGTGTAAAATAGCGTCAGCGGGAGAGGCGAGACAAGTTTTCCAGGGATGAGCAGAAATCCTCAGGTCCTTTCTTTCAGATTTCAGGCATTTTTGGATTAAATTCTAATATGGAAGCCGGGCTGTGCCTTTTAATGAGCATCTGATGAAGAGCCCAGAGCTGGAGCCCCCCAGCCTGCTCAGCACGTGCTGAAATCAGTTTGTGCTCCCACCCAGGATGTTGTGCAGGAATTTAGATTCTTTCATAATGAATAATACATCCATGAAATGTGAGCCCTGGAAAATTAGGGAAACAGGCTGTCAAGTGACCCAAGGAGCAGAAGTGAGGAGGTGAGTGCCACGAGCACAACACAGAGCACATTGTCTCGGGAACTTCCTTTGGCACCGGCGGCCAGACACACTTGGCAGATCAAAATAAAAGCTCAAAGTGGGGAAGAGGAATGATGTGGCCAGAGAGCATTCAGTGGTTTGAATCATTCCTAATGCCATGACAGGCCTGTGAAGCAGGAGGTGAACTCTCCTGGACCTTGGGGGGATGCTGTGGGCATTTGGAGGAACACGGGTCGTGCAGCTCCCAGTTCCACCAGAACAGCAAAATTCCTCAGAGCTGCAGGTCAGGTCCCTTCTTAGTCCCTGCACTTTCCTATCCTCAGTGTCCTCACAACAGAATTGCTTCCATGGGTTGTCTCATCTTGGTGGTCAAAGTTGCCAGGCCAAGATATCTGCTGAGTTTTGTTACTGGTGCAGATCAGCCGTGCTGGGAGGAGAATTCTCCCTCCCGTGGGGGGCTCCAGCCTTTCAAACCAAGGTAATCCCTCCTTGGAGCCAAGGAAACCAAACCCTGTGACCTCAGCAGACATTTATCACCACCTGAGGGCTGGGCAAGGTTCACTGAGCTTCAAGCAGGGCTGGGACAGGGTGGGAGCTGGGAGAAACTCTCTGGTTTCATCCAGGGCTGCCACTGAGTTTGGAAGGTACAAGGAGAAACTAAATGCTGCTTTCTCCAGAGGAGGCACAAAACTGGGGCTGTGGGAGAGGTTTGAGGGGACTCATTTCATCAACTCTTTCTTAAATCAGTGTTTGCTTAGGGACTGGTCTGTGCCAGGAAGGGGTGGGAGGTGTCCATGAGATGGTCTTTAGGGATTTTCCAACCCAAATCAATGCATGGTCCTGTAAAGAAGGAGGGAGCCACAATGATGTGCTGGGGCCCAAGCCCACCTTTCCCAACCCTTGCCCCCAAAAGCTTTTCCTTGCTCTCCCTGCCCACGTGGGAGATGTGGAACCTTCTCCTCACTGCCCAGCGACCGAAAGCAGAGCTGCCTTTTATTCCAGAGTATTTCACTACCCAAGTGCTTTTGAAATAAGGAAAAACTGGGGGAAATTGCAGTGGGCTTAGCAGACAAAATTGAGCAGTTGACTGTGGCAAGGCACACAGTGCTTAAATGCAAGAGCTGATCTAATCGTCGTTCTCGAGGAAGCTTTTTGCTGCATTTTAGCACACAAAGCTTTTCGTTTTCTCTTTTGTGGCTTGAGCTGCTATTTAAGAAAGCAAAAATCAATAAACCTTTCCAGCTTTCAATCTTTTGCCCCAAAAGGTGTTTTTTTGGCTAGTGTTTTGTCATTCATAAGCTGTGGCGACAAATCCTTGACATCATTCGTGGATAATATCGATCAGCTCTTCCGTTGCGCCAAAGGACAAATAGAAATCATTTATCTGTCTGGACTCCAAAACAGCAAAAGACAAAGGGCTCTGCCAGCCACCCATGACAATCAGCAGCTGAAGGTATTACCAGGGGGTCAAGTTCAGAGGTCATTGGTCAAACAGGTTGTCATCAGTTTCTCCCAGGCAGCAGAGTGGAAAAAGCCAGCTGGGTTTTATTTGCCAAACCCCGGAGCCTGGTGCTGGTGGGTGCTGGTGGCCCAGGGTGTGCTGTGGGTTTGGGTTCATTTCCTGTAAATTTGGGCTCTTAACTCCACCTTCTTTCTGGGACTGAGGGCCAGGCCCAGGCAAACCACAGGAAGGTGCAGTTGCTCTGAGCAGTCTCAGGATCCCTTTGTTTTTGATGTTGTTGCAGGATTTTGTTCCATTTTCTGCACATCTTTTGGGATCAGCCTCTTCTTGCTTCTTTAAACCTGTCTTCCATAGAAGTCTTGGCAAAACCCAGGAGGTTACTGACAAGCTGCTGCCTGCCAGCAGTGTTTCCTTGGATGGAAGGATAGTATTGAGAGGAAACATCAGTTCCACCCATGTTCTTCTTCTCCACCACCAGTGCCACCAAATTAGAATTAACAAACACTTCAGATTAAACAGGATGCTGTAAGGACTCAGCCCCAGAGGCAAAGCCTCCCTGGTCATCCCTCCCTAAACCTGCCAGTGCTGTGCCTCACATGTCCAAAATCTCCTCGTGGTGTACTGAGAAGTCTGCAGGGTCAGCTGGAAAAGCACCTAAAGCAAACTTGCTGCCTCCTTGGGTTTATCTGCAATGCAAATAGACACCTAAAATCCTCTCTTCTCCAGGCTCATAAAAAACATGGGCTGCTCTGAGCTTTGTGGGGAAGCCCTGATCCATCATTCAGGCAGGACAGCACAGAAACCCCCTGGGAAGCCAGAGGGGAAGGGTCCAAGCAGAGCTGCTCCTCTGATCCTTGGCTGTCCATAAAACCAGGCACTCAGGGCATCCCTCAGCCAGTGGGGCACTTCCAGAATGACTGGAGTGAGGGAAGAGGCCACGGCAGTAAATAAGGGTGGATAAAACAGCAGCAGCATCTCTATTTTCCCACATTCTGGGAATTTCCCGGGCTCTCTCCCCCTCTGCCATGTCCTTCAGTTATTCCCAGAGGTTTGATTTTCAGGGGGCTGGCAAACAGAGATCTGTGCTGTGTTTAACCAGCAGTGGAGTTTCTCTCTGTGCTCACACTATTGACACCTGGAGGGGAGCTCACTGCACACACTCCCAGGAGTGGGAGAATTCCTCCTATTCACCAACAACTGGCTGAGAAAACAGAGATTTCTTGCAAGAAATGCAGAGATGTCTGAGCAGCTCTGTCTGCATTTCACACAGAGGGCTGGGGAGGCACTTGAGCAAACACAAATTCCCACTGGATAAATAAGCAATGCCAGCAGCCACCGAGCCCGTCTGGCAAACGCTTAAATTCCTCCTGGCAGACGGAAATTCCGCCTTTTATTTTATTTTATTTCATTCTCCCAAGGACACTGTCAAGGTCACCAGGAATCCTGATGCTCCAAAGAGTGTATCAGGGATACAAACCCATTTCACCAGGCTATTGTTGTATGTATCCTCCTGTGCATCCAACTTCATTTCCACTTCAATTTTATCAACCTTCCGCTGGAGACTCAAGGAGATAGGAAACAAGTACTGACACGAATTAGCCCGGAGATTGACTGATATAGCTCAGCCCAGGGAACCCTGGGTAAAACCTTCTCTGGGCTCTTTCTCTCCTGCTTTCTCTCTGCCTTTTCTTCTGTTTTTTTTTTTCTTTTTTCTTTCCTTCCACCCCCCTCCCCTTCTTTTTTTTTTTTCCCCACTACAGTTGTCTCTGTCAGTCGCCTGTCAGAGATGTCACCAGTCCTGCCTGGCAGCACAGGAAAGATTTTGATGGGGTAATTTGCCAAAAATACCCAACGTGGCATATTAAAGATGGCAGTTGGTGGCAAAGGCTCTGGGGAGGAGATTCCCTGTGGGTAAACCCAGAATTTCTCCTCTCAAAGCTGCTGTGAACCCCAGCTGTGCCCTCCCCTTTGCTCTGGGGAACCCATGGAAGGATTGGAATGGAATTCTTGGAGCTCTTGGTGTGGGAGGACACCCACCCTCCCCTTCTCCACCTCTGCAGCCCAGCCCAGGGCAGGGGGTCTGAAAGCTGCAGGGTGACAGGTCCTGGCAGGGGCAGGGATTGCTCCAAAGGGTCCAGGCAGGGAGCACCTGGCTCAAGCAGTGTGGAGAGAGGACCTGGCTCCCACCTCTCCACAAACTTCAGCCCCTCTTCCTCCTCTGTGCAGGAAATTTATGCCCTTTGGGTTCAAAAAAGCCTCCTAGAGGGAAAGAGAAAAGGGAGAGAGAGAAAGAGAATGAAAATGATTTTAATTTTTTTTTTTTTTTTTTTTTTGGCGTAGAAATGAAGCTGATATTGAAAGTGAGTAAATTTTAATGAAACGGTGCAAAAATGACATCATTTACTCAGAAATCATTAATTTGTCAGCATTAATATTTCAGCTACAACATTGCCTGTCATTCTGTGCCAGCAATGACTGATAAATCTATAAAAGTGTGCTGCTAATTTACTGAATATTTATGTGCAGTGTCATTTGCAGAGTAGGATTTGAATTTATTTCGCTCGGTGTTCGGCTGGAGAACATTTCCTAACAAACCCAAAATGAGCAGCAGCAGGCTGGGAGAAGTAAAGCTGGCAAAACTTGCCCAATAACATTTGGGAGGGAGGTGAGTTTCCCTGGCAGGAGGCTCTGGCAGGGCGAGGACAGCATGGGTGGCTGGGGACAGGGCTGCCAGCCCCGGGGCTGTGCTGACACAGATCTGTCACAGCTGGGCCATTTTTCATCCCAGACCTCCTCAGAGGTGTCACTTTATCTGTTCCACCTCCTGGGAGGCCAGAGGAAGGAGTGAGAGCTTCCCTGGGTGGGGATTTCTGGGTCAGGTTGGAGGAAAAGTTTGCAGGGCTGGGGGAGGAAGGTTGAGGAGATGGGGGAGGAGAGGGGAGATTTTGGTAGGGCTGTACAGGTGAGGTGGAATGGGGCTGGAGTGTCCATAGAGGTGGTGGAGTGTCCATGGCAGTGGTTGGAGTGTCCATGGCACTGGTGCAGTGTCCATAGCAGTGATTGCAGTGTCCATGGCACTGGTGCAGTGTCCATGGCACTGATGGAGTGTCCATAGCACTGGTGCAGTGTCCATGGCACTGGTGCAGTGTCCATGGCACTGGTGGAGTGTCCATGGCACTGGTGCAGTGTCCATGGCACTGGTGCAGTGTCCATGGCACTGGTGGAGTGTCCATGGCACTGGTGCAGTGTCCATGGCACTGGTGCAGTGTCCATGGCACTGGTGGAGTGTCCATGGCACTGGTGCAGTGTCCATGGCACTGGTGCAGTGTCCATGGCACTGGTGCAGTGTCCATAGAGGTGATGGAGTGTCCATGGCACTGGTGCAGTGTCCATGGCACTGATGGAGTGTCCATGGCACTGATGGAGTGTCCATGGCACTGGTGGAGTGTCCATGGCACTGGTGCAGTGTCCATGGCACTGGTGCAGTGTCCATGGCACTGGTGGAGTGTCCATGGCACTGATGGAGTGTCCATGGCACTGGTGGAGTGTCCATGGCACTGGTGCAGTGTCCATGGCACTGGTGCAGTGTCCATGGCACTGGTGGAGTGTCCATGGCACTGGTGCAGTGTCCATGGCACTGGTGGAGTGTCCATGGCACTGATGGAGTGTCCATGGCACTGGTGGAGTGTCCATGGCACTGGTGCAGTGTCCATGGCACTGGTGGAGTGTCCATGGCACTGGTGCAGTGTCCATAGGAGAGGTTGGAGTGTCCATGGCACTGGTGCAGTGTCCATGGCACTGGTGCAGTGTCCATGGCACTGGTGCAGTGTCCATGGCAGTGATGGAGTGTCCATGGCACTGGTGCAGTGTCCATGGCACTGATGGAGTGTCCATGGCACTGGTGCAGTGTCCATGGCACTGGTGCAGTGTCCATGGCACTGGTGCAGTGTCCATGGCAGTGATGGAGTGTCCATGGCACTGGTGCAGTGTCCATGGCACTGATGGAGTGTCCATGGCACTGATGGAGTGTCCATGGCACTGGTGCAGTGTCCATGGCACTGGTGGAGTGTCCATGGCACTGGTGCAGTGTCCATGGCACTGATGGAGTGTCCATGGCACTGGTGCAGTGTCCATGGCACTGGTGCAGTGTCCATGGCACTGGTGGAGTGTCCATAGCAGTGATGGAGTGTCCATGGCACTGGTGCAGTGCCCATGGCACTGATTGCAGTGCCCACAGCTGGTTCTTGTGATGAACATTATTTTTATCACACCACAGCCTCCCCACAGCTCCCCAGTGTCCCTGCAAACCTCCCAGGGATGCTCTGCTCCAGTGGCTCCAGACCATTCTGGTGCTTCCCGTGGTGATGCCAGGATGCAGCACAGCACAGGGAATTTTGGGGATGCACATCTTGGGCACCAAAAGGAGATTTTGAGATGACAGAACCCCTTTGAAAGTTCAGCTGAGTTTGGACAGTGCTTTCAGGCAGAAAATGAAGGAAACATGAAAAACCCTTCTGGCTGAAGCCCTGACATTGGGTGTTCCACACTGATGGGAGGAACTTCCCAGGGCAGTGCCCAGAGCCCTGTGTGCATTCCCTGGGCTCCATTCCCTGGATTCAGGGTGCTGGGGGCTGCTCCTTGTCCCTGCAGCATCTCCCAGAGGGTTCATTGACCCCAGAGTCACTCTGGGCTCTCCCTGGAGCTCAGGGAGCTCCTGCAGGCCACAGGAGCTGCTGCTAATTAACAGGGGGATTAATCCAAGTGCAGCACCAGAGCCTTATTACAGTCACATTTTTCACTTCCATCAGAATAATATCGTATTATATTAATATTTATTTCTGGCTAATGGGCTGTGAAATGAGCTGGGGGATGCTCCTGGTGGGGTTGGGGGTCCCTGTGCCCCTTCCATCCTCTCCCTTCCCTGAGGGTTGGGGGTGTTGGGGTGGGGATGGAGGTGCCAGCCCTGCCAGGGTCCTGTTTGCACTCACAGCAGGGACAGGGACAGGGACAGGGACAGGGACAGGGACAGGGACAGGGACAGGGACAGGGACAGTGCAGAGCCTCCAGGCCTGCCAACAACACAGAGATTTGCTTTAAAGGAGGGGAAAAAAAACCTTGCTTACACTTCACCACTCACATCTATTAGTTGGGAAAATAAGGATGGAGTGAGAGCAAGGAATAAATCCCTTCTAAAAATATATTGGGTGAATGCATTAATTTTCCTGTGCACGTGGAAGAGGGTAGGAGAATGGATTTTAAGCTCACTTCATTCTCCAAAACGAATCCTAAGCCTTTTAATTGTGGAGTGTTGGCATAAAAACATATTATTTATGAAGCTGTGCCTTGGTTCTACATGGCCCCTGTGCCTTTTCCCTTCTTTTAAAGCAAACCTCATTTATTTTTTCCTAAAAGGTGCTCTAGAATCTAATATGAGCATTATGAATATTTAATTTTCCAAGCAGGGTTTACACAATCCCCAAGCACCTGGCAGCTGGGCCAGTCCCTGGTTTGGGGATGGAGCAGATCCTTGCAGGAAATGGCTTTAAATTGGAAGAGAGCAGGCTTGGATTGTTAGGGAGAAATTATTCTTCTCCATCCCTGGGAGTGTCCAATGTCAGGGTTTGGAGCAGTTTGGGGTAGTGGAAGGTGCTGGATGAGCTTTAAGGTCCCTTCCCACCCAAAAGATGCTGGAATTCTGTGGTTTCCAGCCCATCCCCTGCTCCTGGACAATCTGTGTCACAGGGAGAGGAGGAGGTGCTGGGGACACCCCATGGCTGCAGAACTTGAAGGTGGCAACCCCAAAACCATTCCACAGGAGAGGGAAACTGCTGGCCTGCAGCTCAATCACTAGGAAAAAATTATTTCCTACAGTGTTGGGGGTCTAATTGATCCAATCAAAAGGCAAATTAATGACAGCTCGTTTGGAGAAATCTGCATGTGTTCCAGCAGAGGCTGCAGCATTCCCAGAGCTGGGGTGGGAGCACTGTCCTCACCAGGGACCTGCTGCTGCCTGGGAGAAACACAATCCTTGCACTGGTGTTATTTTATTTTGTGCTTGCAACATGCAGAATTTCCTTCTCACTGCTTGGAATTTCCCTCTGAAACTAGAGGAATGGGTTTGTGCTCTCAGAGCAGACCAAACCCCTTTTCTCCTGGGAAAATGTTTTATTTTCCAGTTTGGAAGTGCTGTGTTTTCTTAGTGGGGTGAGGAGCATTTTCCTGTCTTGCTGCCTGAATTTTTGCAGACCACTGGGAATCTGAACCTTTTCTGTTCTGTAAAAATCAGAGTTCAGGTGGGAGGATGCTCTGGGGTTTGAGGATGGACCTGTGGTTTTTGTAGGTTTGTCTCCTGCCCATACCCTGCAGGGTAAAGCAGCTCAGACAGGGCTCTGTGACAGCTCACAACCCTCAAAGCTTCATTTCATTCAAAATACACTGAACACTTCACACCAACAGGTTCCCACCCACCAAAACATTCCGAATTTTCTGTAACAGTATTGACAGCAGAAGCTGTGACCCCAAAAACACAGAGCAAAACCCCCTTGCAGGCTGCATTTTGGGCAGCCTGCCCTCGGCCCCATCACCCCTGGCTCACAGGGAGGGTCACAGCTCCACTCCCAGCTGAGCATCTCCTTTGTGCTCCCTCCCTCCCACCCAGCCCAGCTCAAATATTTTCCCTGCCCAGCCATTCCCTGCGTGGGGCTGGGGCAGCCCAGACTGTCTCACCTTTCCCCTGCTCTGATAAATGCAGCTCCTGCCACCTCCCCGAGCGTCCTTCATTTGTCAGAGATCTCAGGTCATTATTTCACCAGGAATTCCAACAGAAATATTTCCAGTCCACACCAAGCCATCTATTTCTCTTCCCCACCCACCACATTAGCCTCTGAATACTCTCATTATACCATTACTAATTAGAAATTCTCTCAAATTGGCGGCTGCATTAAAAAAAAAAAAAAGACAGTGTGCTGAGCATATGGCATAATATCCTATTAATGAACACTCTAAATTCAAACTCAGGTCAGCTGTTCATTTCTTGCTCATGATACCCAGGCAAGGGGGAGAAAAGCAAAGCTTCTTCTTTTTTTTTTTTTTTTTTTTCCTTCCCCTCCCCTTCTAAAATGTATAATACAGAATGCTGGGATGCAGTGCTGCCCCAGGCCAATGCTTTATTTGATTTACTTTTTTTTTTTTTTTTTTTTTGTAGAGTTGTAAAAAAATTTAAAATTATATATATACATATATATATATATATATATATGTTTGTTTGTTTGTTTTTTTTTTTCATAAAGCAGAGTGGAAGGCAGTTCTCACATGTGTGGTGCCACTTTTAAAACAGCAGAACAGGCCACAAGCCCTCCCCAGATCCCCCTGAGCATCATGAGCACCCTGAATGTCCTGGGAGGTTGTGTTTGGTCTGTGAGGTTGTGGTTTGTTCTATGAGGTTGTGTTTCATCCTATGAGGTTGTATTTTATCCTGTGAGGTTGTGTTTTGTCCTGTGAGGTTGTGTTTTGTTTTATGAGGTTGTATTTTTTCTGTGAGGTTGTGATTTGTATTCTGAGGTTGTGATTTGTTCTATGAGGTTGTGTTTTCTCTGTGAGGTTGTTTTTGGTTCTGTGAGGTTATGTTTTCTCTGTGAGGTTGTGTTCTGTCCTGTGAGGTTGTATTTTGTTCTATGAGGTGGTGTTTCATCCTATGAGGTTGTATTTTATCCTATGAGGTTGTGTTTTGTCCTGTGAGGTTTTGTTTTGTTCTCTGAGGTTGGTTTTTTTTCTCTAAGGTGTTATTTTTTTCCTGTATTCCCAGTAAAACAGATTCCTGTCCCTCTTCCCCAGGCAGTTGAGCTCTCAGGGCTTCAGGCCCATCAGTCTTGTTGCCACTGAGGTTTATAAAACCACCAAATGAAATGATGTCAGCTGATTCTTTAATGGGATAATCATTAGCCAAGACCTGAGTAAGGTGTTTTTTTGCCATCACTAATTTCACCCCAAGGTGAAGTGCAGGGCTCAGGGTTTGTGGTGAGCTCAGAGTGGGACAGGTGCCCTCAGCCCCTGGGTTTGCTGACAGGTCACAGCATGAAGGTTTTGACTTCCACAAGTGCCACAGGGCTCCTGATTCCACCCTGAGAGCCTGGGGTGGATCTCATCCCTTTGCTTCCCTGCACATCTTCCCTTTATCCAGGACAAAAAATGCACAAAGGTACAGCTGAGGTCTGACCTTCCACTCAAAACTGAAAAACTTCAGGCTTCTTGAAAAAAAAATAAAAATGAAGCTTTCCCCTAGAAAACAAATATTTTGCCTCATCAGGAATCCAATTTTCTGTCAAAATAGTTTTCATTAAATATTTCCAAGCAGCCTCGGGTTAGTATTGATTCAAAGTGTTGCAAGGGAGAGAAGAATGAGGCTTTGTCTCTGCAAAGATCATGTTCACCCAGCAATTAAAATGACAGAAGTGAGGAGCTGCCTCCAGAGGGGGGCTGGTCAGTGGGACACTCAGTAATTATCCTGGCTGGACATCCCAGGGAATGCTCAGGAGCAGAGGGAGCAGCAGGCAGAGGTTTGGGAAGGGCTGAGGAGGGAACTCTGACCTTCCCCCTGGTCCTGCCCACTTGGTTCTCTGGGGCTCCTGATGGACAGACAGACAGACAAATTGGGCTCATGGCACAGGAATCCGGGGATGCTTGGGGGTCACAGAGCTGGGGCAGCCCTCAGCAGGTCACTGTGCTTCTCCTTCAGGCATTTCCAGAAAATCCAGTCACTGTGCTGCTCCTTCAGGCTTTTTCCAGAAAATCCAGTCACTGTGCTGCTCCTTTAGGCTTTTCCAGAAAATCCAGTCCCTGTGCTGCTCCTTCAGGCTTTTCCAGAAAATCCAGTCACTGTGCTGCTCCTTCAGGCTTTTCCAGAAAATCCAGTCACTGTGCTGCTCCTTCAGGCTTTTCCAGAAAATCCAGTCACTGTGCTGCTCCTTTTGGCTTTTCCTAGAAAATCCAGTCACTGTGCTGCTCCTTCAGGCTTTTTCCAGAAAATCCAGTCACTGTGCTGCTCCTTTTGGCTTTTCCCAGAAAATCCAGTCACTGTGCTGCTCCTTTAGGCTTTTCCAGAAAATCCAGTCACTGTGCTGCTCCTTTAGGCTTTTTCCAGAAAATCCAGTCACTGTGCTGCTCCTTTAGGCTTTTTCCAGAAAATCCAGTCACTGTGCTGCTCCTTTTGGCTTTTCCAGAAAATCCAGTCCCTGTGCTGCTCCTTTAGCCTTTTTCCAGAAAATCCAGTCACTGTGCTGCTCCTTCAGGCTTTTTCCAGAAAATCCAGTCACTGTGCTACTCCTTTTGGCTTTTCCCAGAAAATCCAGTCACTGTGCTGCTCCTTTAGGCTTTTCCAGAAAATCCAGTCACTGTGCTGCTCCTTTTGGCTTTTTCCAGAAAATCCAGTCACTGTGCTGCTCCTTCAGGCTTTTCCAGAAAATCCAGTCACTGTGCTGCTCCTTCTGGCTTTCCCCAGAAAATCCAGTCACTGTGCTGCTCCTTTAGGCTTTTTCCAGAAAATCCAGTCCCTGTGCTGCTCCTTTAGGCTTTTCCAGAAAATCCAGTCCCTGTGCTGCTCCTTCTGGCTTTTCCCAGAAAATCCAATATAAATCCAGTATAAAAGCTGAAGGGAGGTGCAGGACTGTCCATGCAAGGAGGTTTTTGGGGAGCTGGGAGCAGGGTGGGTGCTGGGTCACTCAGCCTGGATTCAGACCTGTCCCTGCCAGCCAAGGTTTGTGCTCTGAGGGTTAAAGCTGAGCTGAGTGCACTGAAGCCCAGGAAGAACTGAGGTTTTATTTCATTGGCACCGGGGTCATTCCTGATTTAATTATGTAAAAATTAATGTGAGCATCTTCCCTGGTACAGATAGGCCAGCCATGGAAATTGAATTGGGTGAAATGCTGGTTGAGCTAATCACTCACAAGTCATTGTGATGGCTGAGCACAGGGATGCTGGAATCTGCTGGGACTTCCCAGATGGAAGGCCAAGTGTAAGACCCACAGTTTAATCAGGCAGGACTGGGGATGCTCCAAACCATCCCTTCCTGCACGTTCTGAGCCTCCCCAAACCATTCCCACCCTGCAGAGTGGGCTGTGCCCTGAGCCCCATGGAGCAGCAGGAATTCAGGAAAAACCCTGATCCTGCAGGGATCAGCTTCTGCCAGGGATGACTCCAGTGTCCTGTGGCTGAAAGGAGCCCTTGTCAGGCAGTGACAGTGGCTGTAAAATGCTGTTATTGCAACGTGCTGAGTGTCACTGCACTCCTGCAGCTCTGTGCTCACACCTGCTGGTGATTTTGGGGCTCAGCTGAGCTGAGCCAGGGCTTTGGGGGGTCTTACAGAGCCTCCCCTTGCCCCCTCTAACCACCTTTAATCTGAGTGTGGCTTTTATAACAATTTATACACATTTTAAAGGGAGGAAACAACCTCCCAGGCAATATTTAGAACAGCCTGCAGAGCACTTTCCCAAAAATGAGCACCTTTGGAGGGTGCTGGGCCTGAGCTGCTTCCCAGGCTCAGCCAGGAGCCAGCTGATGTCCACAGCAAATCAAGATGCTCATTGTAATGTTCACAAAAATGTAATTTGATTTGCCTTTGTCAACAAAATCTGCGGAAACATCCCCTGCCTGAATAAATATCCCTGCAGGGTAGCACATGCTTTGTAAATAATTTTCATTGTAATCCCCTCTTCCTAGCAGGGTGGAGAGTTGAGAACATTCATCAAGTCTCACATTAAGAAAATAATTTTCTTGTACCTAATTTGTGCAATAAATAAAGTCCACAATTTCTTGCTTCTGCAGCAAGGAAGTGTAAAGAGCTGACACTGGGGTTTTTTTTGACACTGGGTGGGTTGTTTTTTTTTGATGGCTGTTCCTACCTCAGGCTTGGTGCCAGCAACTCCCCAAGAGCTTGGGGAGGGATTTGGGGCTCAGCATCCTCTGGGCACAGAATGAGGCAGAGGAGCTTTATCTGCCAGGAGAGGCTCAAGATCAGCAGCCCCAGCCCTGAGCTGACCTAGAACAACACCTTGGGTGCCTGGCTTAAGCCTGGGTTAAGCTTCACCCAGCTGAGTCTTTGGCCAAGGTTATTTTTCACAGAACTTGGGGAGATTTGTTTGCAACCTGTGCTCAGGGCTGGCTGCACAATGAGAGGTGTTGCTGTAATTTTATTTTTCGCCCTGAATTCTCTCTGGAGATGGAGCTTTAGCTGCCAGTGGCAGGAGCTCAGCACTGAGCCAGAGCCAAGGCAGGGCAGCCCTGCCCTCCCCAGTGGCCTCAGGTGCCTTTGGTACCTGCACCAGGTGCTCTGCACCTTCAGGGGTCACCTTCAGTGCTGCCCTGCAAACTGCTCTGAGCAGGCACAGCACAAACCTGCAGGGCAGGGAGCCTGCCTGGGAAGCAAACAAGGAGAGTTTTGGCCTCCCAGGAGCTGCACCTTGGCTGATCAGACCCTCAAACTCCTCCTTGCTGATCCCAGTCTCACTGGGGAGCCAGAGCTCAGCTCTGCCAAGATGGGAGAGCACCAAGACTGGGGCACAGCTTTGTTTTTTCTCCTTGTAGAAATGTAAATCTGTTATTTATCTATATTTTATGGATGGCATGTTCCTATCCCCGGGCATTTTGCATTGGAATTCAACTCATTGCAAGCCTATTACATGTTCACTAACTATAAACCATCTGATTTATATTCATTAACCAGTCATAGACAGCAGTAGTGGCATAACTTTAGCACTGGACATGCCTCAGTCGACTGGTGAACTAAATTTCAGTTAATTAAGGTGCTGTAATTGTTGTCCAGTACAAGTGTCTTCGGGGCATTCACTTTGTAAATAATTTTTCACCCCAACCTTTCCTGCATACTTGGTTGCTGCTCTGCAACTTGGTTGGAGCCATAAATTGTGAGGAAATCAGCTCTCCTGCCTTTGTGGTGGGAGAAAGTCCCTTTGCTGTGCCTTGCCAAGGGCAGCAGTGGCATTCATGTGCTGGGGAGAAAGCAGAAGGATTAGAAACCCCTAAAATATTGGGGGGATCTCATCTCCATCAGGGGTGCAGGATCCCTCCCAGCCTTGGCTCTGCTTCCTTGGAGGAGCTCACAAGACTGAGTTTAACAGAGCCTGGCTCAGAGCAGGCCTGGACTGAGCCCTGGGATGGGTTAAATCTGTGAAAAGACAGATTAAAAGTTGCTTTATTTTCTCAAAAATTCAGGCCTGGGGAGAACCAACCTTGTGGAAGGGAACATTCCCACTGTCCTTTTACACCCAGAAGGTGGAAACAAGATGGGAAGGAGTTTCTTGTGTTTGGTGGAAATAACTGTGGGGCAGCTTGGAATGGGCTGCTGACCAGCACTGACGTGCACATTTTCCTTTTCTTTTTGGAAACAGGGCAAAAATTATCATTCCTATGGGTTTCCTGGGTTTGGTTTCTGTTAAAGAAGTTTCCCTGAGGATTCCTGGATGTGCATTATCAGCACACATCCCTTGTGCCATCACTGTGGTTTATTTTCAACAAGGGGCTGGATTTTCACCTGTGGCCAAGATTCCCTGTCTGCTCTCACCCAGGGGTTCAAATTCTGAGCTGCAAATTCTGCTGCTCTGCTCAGACACCTCTGAGCAGGTGAAGGGGGCACTGGAGTTTCTCCATTTGTCTGCTGGAGTTTCCCCTTGATCTGACAGCTCCTCCCTGGCAGCAGACATATGCCAGTCTCTCTGATAGTTCATGTTCACTTATTAATACAAAAATTCAACTCCCCCCTGGCTGGAGTAAACCTTGCATGATGCCTCTGACAGTAATTCAGTTGTAGCCTCAATCAGCTGCTGCATCTCCAGGCCATGGCTATCCTGCTAGCCTTTTCCAATTTTTCACTACACCAGTCATGAATAAATCTCCAAAACACATCAGATTGCTGAAAATGGAAATGGCAGAGGCAGGCAGCAGCTCAGCAGTCAGAGAGCATCCCCTCCCTGCAGCAAGCCTGCACAGTCTGTGCTGCCCTGCCTGCTCAGCTCTCCCAGGACACCTGGAGCCACCAGAGTGTCCCTGAGCGTCCCTGCACAGGTGATGCCCAGCCCAGAGGAGCCAGAGCAGGGCCCAGGTGTGCCAGGAGCAGAGCCTGCCCTCCCACAGCTGCTGCAGATGGGGCTGTGTGCTTGCAGCAGGAGATGGTTGGGATTTCCTGCAGCATTGCTGGTTTTTCCTGCAGCATGGTTGGTTTTTTCTGCAGCATGGTTGTTTTTTTCTGCAGCATGGTTGGGTTTCAGCAGCATGGTTGGGTTTTCCTGCAGCATTGTTGGTTTTTCCAGCAGCATTGCTGGTTTTTTCCTGCAGCATGGTTGTGTTTTTCATGCACCATGGTTGGTTTTTTCTTGCAGCATGGTTGGGTTTCAGCAGCATGGTTGTTTTTTTCTGCAGCATTGCTGGTTTTTTCCTGCAGCATTGCTGGGTTTCCTGCAGCATTGTTGTTTTTTTCTGCAGCATATTTGGGTTTTCCTGCACCATGGCTGGTTTTCCAGAGCATAGTTGGGTTTTTCCTGCAGCATGGTTGGATATTCCAGCAGCATGGTTGGTTTTCCAGCAGCATGGTTGGTTTTCCAGCAGCATGGTTGGGTTTTCCTGCAGCATTTTTGGGTTTTATAGGAGCATGGTTGGTTTTCCTGCAGCATTGTTGGGTTTTCCGCAGCATGGTTGGTTTTTCCTGCAGCATTGTTGGTTTTCCAGAGCATAGTTGGTTTTTCCTGCAGCATGATGAGTTTTTCCAGCACCATGGTTGGGTTTTTCATGCACCATGGTTGGTTTTTCCAGCAGCATTGTTTGGTTTCAGCAGCATGGTTGGGTTTTCCTGCAGCATATTTGGGTTTTCCTGCAGCATGGTTGGGTTTTCCTGCAGCATATTTGGGTTTTCCTGCAGCATGATTAGTTTTTCCTGCAGCATAGTTGGGTTTTTCCTGCAGCATGGTTGTTTTTTTGTGCAGCATGGTTCATTTTCCACATTGTTCCCTGCCCCCTGTGCCTGCAGGAGCCTTGTCCTGGCCCAGGGCAGGGTGGCCCAAGGAGCCTGGCACAGGGATACAGGGATGCTGGGGGGGCAGGGGGATGCTCAGCCTTGACTGGAACCCTTAGATCCATCAATTTAAATTTCTCCTGTCACATTGGCACTTTTCCTCTGCCTTTGGGATGGGGAAGCTCCCACAGGGGTTTCCTGTGAATCCCACTCAGTTTCCTGCCTGATGCTCCCTCACTGCTGTGCTTGACCTCTGCCCCCTCCCCTGGAGCTCTCAGTGCTGCTTTTTGAAACTTTCTTGTGTCCAAACTGAGGGGGCTCTGCTCACCCTTAATCTGCCCATTACAAGCACAGGCATGGTGCTGCCTCTGCCAGCATTGTTCTGGGAGAGCTCCACAGAAAAAAAAAACAGCAAACCAGGATTATTTAAATCACTTCAGGTCAGAAAATCGGCTAGAACTTTAAAAAAAAAAAAAAATAAAGCAACAAAAATCAAGTCACCACTCATAATATAAATCAATTTCTTTAAAATTAGACTCCTTAAGTTTGACATCAATTCTGTTTCTGTAAGGTTTGTCTGTTTTGTAATTTTGTTTTTTATCTGTGCTGTTATATTAAGCCCCCCGCTAATAAAATGTCAAATTAAAAAAAAAATTAGTATCCCTACTATTGCAGAAAGCCAATAAAATAAAACCTTACAAGAGAAGCAAAAGAAAATTTCCATCATTCTCTCCTTAACCGAAATCAAAATTAAAGTGTTATTAGAAATTTCATTAGGATGGAGCAGATTGGTAATGAAATTACATTCCAGCTTTCCACAAACCCAGTGTATTAAGTAGGTTTGATCAATGATGTTCACACAATTAATTTTGTCTGATTGCTGAGGATTACTTTATCGACAGTCACATTTCACACTCGTGGGGTTTTTTTGTTTCCCCAGTAAATTCTCCAGGATGTCACATCCCACGATGGCCGGGCAGGTTTGAGGCTCTCCAAGTGGTTTCCAGCAGAGCATGACAGGAGCCAAGGTAGGGATGTCACTGCTCTTAATTGTGCTCATTGTGCTGGGGGCTGTGGGGCTCCTCGAGCCTGAGGGGTGCTCACACAGGGCACCAAAATGTGACTTCTCAGACCTCCAGAGCTCTTGGGCTCCTACTTGTTGGGTTATCTTAAATAAGCAAAGCAGCTGGTAGTTAAAAAGGTTATTTATTACAAAGCACATCAGTCTCAACAGGCAATGGCAGAGCAATGGCAGAAGCAGCAGCAATGAGCAAATGGCTAAAAGCTGAATGGCCAAAAGCACCAACAATACAAACTCTTATAGAGGATTTGTCCAACTAAGATGCAAACTCAGACCACCACTCCTTAACCTGTTAGAATTCCAGTTTCTTAGCACACCAGGTTAAGTATAGAACTACTCATGCAACCTGTCTTGTTCTATGTGAAAAATGTCAGCAATATTCTTGTTATAATTCTGTCTCAGTCCTGCCTACAGCTGTGGGCCTGGAGCCTCCACTGCAGATCTCAGTGTGTTCCAACCTTCACCAGAACTGGCTCTGCTACTCTGGAATCTAAAACCTTTCACTTACTAAAAGCATCAGAACTCACCCTAAAACTTCCTAACTTAAATATCTGCTTTATGTGTGAGTGGCTTCATGTACCCCAGCCCACCCAAAGGCTTTAATTCCATCCCTGCACTCTGATTTCTCTCTGAAGAATTCAGACACCCCAGACTCCCTGACTGCAGCACTGAGGAGCCCTGGGGAGCTCCCAGCAGGGAAGTGATGGGAGGAGAGCTCGTTGCTGCTCCTGGGGCTGCCTGGAGGCTCTGCTGGGGTTTGGGGGTCTCAGTGCCCCTCTCAGGGTGGGTTCTGTGTCTCTGAGCCCTGGCACTGCTGGTTTGGCTGGTGCAGAGCCAGGCTGGGCTGTGGCACTGCTGTGGGAAGGGCTGGAGGAGGTGCCAGGCTGGCACCTGGGCAGATGTGTTGGCTCAGCCGCGGTGCTGGTGCTGGCACAGCTGGCAGCACATCTGGAGGCAGCGCTGAGGAAGGAGAAGGGAGGGCAGCAGCTCCATCAATCACAGGCTGGTTTCAGTGAGCTCTGCTGCTGGTTCTGGCTGCACCAGCACCAAGGGTTTCTGAGGTTTTGCTGTCCTTGTCCGTGGTGTTTCCTTTGTGAGGGCAGGGAACATCCCTGGAACGTTCTGTGCTGCTGTTTGGTGCTTCCAGGTGACTTTTACCTGTGAAAATCACGTCTGTGATGTCGTGGGGGCAGAGTGAGGTTCACTTTTAAGCAGCAGGAAGGAGCTGGTTCCACGTTTGGGTCTCTGTGTCTTAGAAATGACCCTGGAATTCAGCTGCTCCAGCGAGATTTCACCCGCAGGACTCCATGGAAAGCTCCAGCAGTTCAAGCCCTGGGAAGGGAAAGCCCTTTTCCTTTTCCTAGGGATAACCTTTGCTGTGCTTTGGGCTCTTTCTGCTGAGTCCCCAGCTGTACATTTTCAGTGCCAGGGAAGGGGAGATGCCCCACGGTGGGGTCAGCTGGGGTGAGGCAGGGGGCACACCCAGCTGCTGCCCAGCCCCTGGGAGCTGCTCCCCTTCTCCACACACAGCACAGATACCAGGATCTAATTTTTAGAGATGAGACATCTCATCTGTCAGGAGCTGAGTGAATTAGAATAAGAGTGTCCTTTTTTTTTTTTTTTTTCCTCTCTCTTAAAACAGCCCAAAGTTTTTATCAAGATGCCATTTATCAGCCCTGCTACCAGCTAGCAGTAGGCATCCTGCCAATCATTTTATGGAAATTGGGAAGGGCTTTAATGTTTGGATGCCCATCTGAATCGACTCTTGTTCATGTCAGCAGATCTGATGTGAAAGCAAAGGTGCCCCTATGCAGTCTAGTTACCATCAAACCTGTGAGTGTCAGCATTTCAGAGGCAAGGAGCACAGTGCTGATGGTGGGCAATGTCACTGGTTTCACCTCCTCCAAAGACATCAGCTCCTGCAGTCTCTGCCTGCTCCTTGTCTCTCAAGGATTAGTTATGCCCCAAGTGCACCTGCTCCCTTCATCTCTGCAAATAATTATGGAGATACCTGCTCGTCACCAGCTTCCCTCTTAACCAGTTCATCCATTCACCCTGCTGGGTACCTCACTTGGAGCTCTGGGGTCTCAGATGATCCTTTAAAGCTGTGGTGGGGTGAAGCAGGGGATGGCCACAAACTGCATGGGCAAGGTCCAAACTCACCCTCAGCCTGAGATCAAAGCTGGCTGGAGAGCCAGGATGGCACTGGCTGGACTGGGCAGTGTCACCTCCTGGGCCCCCTCTCCCGTCCCTCTGCCTCCTTCCCTGTTTGTCCTCTCCATGTCCCTGCTCCAGGCTGTGTGTGGTGTAGGACAGGGGTTTGTGGTGCTGCCTGGCACCACTCTGACATCCAGCAGCATTTCCTTCTCCTGGTGCTCCACAGCTGGGCACTGCTGCTGCTGGGGACGGGGCTGTGTGTCCCCAGCACTCCTCTGCTCTGTTTGCACAGCATTTCCATCACTTCAGAGCTTTTTTGGAGGTGATCCCAAGGTGTGGGTGGGCAGGAGCACAGGCCCCTCACACAGGCACTGCTGCTGCTGCTGCTGTTGACACTCGAAGTGATTAACATGGGTAGGACAGTGAGAGGGAAATAAATAACATCCTAATCTCTGGCACCATCATTCCTTTGATGAGAACAAAAAATATGAAGACTGAAAGATCAAAATAACTGTATTAGAGCATGAAAAGGGAAATGCTCTTTTAACCACCGCTGTTCAGATATATCTCCTCAGATCTGACATGCTGTAATATATTTGTAACACAGATATATATTAGGGGGTAAAGCTGGTGATTAATTTGCTTTACCTTTTCAGAGCATATACATAAAAACCTACATTAGCAGAATTAGCATTTTACCTGTCTTTGAAGATCTTTGCTTTGAAATGTATAAAGTCTTGTCGATTTTATGTCTCTCAGAAGAACAAGAGTTGTTTTTTTTTTTTCATGAAGCTTCCCCCTGGCCACCTCCTCCCTGGTTTGTGCAGGCAGAGATGCTCAGGGTTTGTCTCTAATTACTGCATCAGCACCCTCTGGGGCATTGCTTTAGCTGCTGCCCATATTCACCCCTCTTGACTCATAATTGCTGTTGAAGCTTCTGAGACTAGAGATCAAAGTATTCATGTCATTCATGTTCCTGTCAAAGGTCTTATCGTCAAAGCACCAACTATATTTCGAGAGATGTCTGCTTTTCTCAAGAGCAACACACAAACTTGCCTTTGCCTTTTTTTTTTTTTATTTTTTTATTTTTTTTTTAATTCCCTCCTCCTCGTTGCAATGCTGCTGTAGGGAAGTGCAGGTGAGAGGAGAGGAGGGAGCAGCAAGGGGCCGTGCAGGCTGCATCCCTGGAAATTCAGTTCTTGATTGTTAAGGAGCATCACTCCAATCCAAACCGCTGCTCCAAATTCCTCTCTTTGCCCGCACCTGTGGGATGCTGGGGCTGGAATTGTCTCTGCAGTTTGTTGCTGCTGCTTTGGTGGAGCAGGGTGCCTGGTGAGATTTTACCTCCAGCTAAAACATCAGAGACAAAAACTTGCTGTTTGTGGCTTTTAATGCAGCCGAAATTTAGATTCAGACAATTTGGCAGGAACGCTGAGCTTGATTTGTGCTGTTTTCCTGTGGGAAAGGGGCCGTGGCTCGGGGGGGGCTCGGGAAATCCCGAGTGGCTGCAGGATCTGCCCCAGTGGCCACCAGCACTCCCTGCCCACCGCAGCAACTTCTGACGAGTTTCCCTCCGAGTCCTCAGAACCGGGAGCAGGAAAAGAACTTTATAAAATTCTCCACAACCAGTCGAGCGGAACCTATTTTCTCTCACAATGCAATTAACGGCACCAACATTTACAAAATATGATTACAAGCACTTTGGTTAAGTAGAGGAAAGTATATTAGATAGCAGCGAGGGGTTGATCTTAATGTGCATTTTTTCGAGAGACTTGCATTTTCTTTGTGCAAATAAAGAGGCCCTAAATTCTCCATAGGCACTAAAATCAATGCAGTGGAACCATGATAACAAACACAGGCTCCACTTTTTGCTACATCCCCCAATTAATTAAGCCTTTCACGGGCATGTAATTAGGAACATTAGCAAGTCATAAAATTGCCGTGAGTCTCTAAATTATGTGCTGGCCCTCAGCAATTTGTTTTTAATTCCTTTTGAAGACAATGGCACTGCGGGGTCCCATAGATCTTCATAGCAGCCTACTGTTTACTTCTTTATGGCTCTGTGAAGATCTAACTGTTTTCTACTGCTCCCAGATGCACCCGCACTATTTTCTCGTGCGTTTTCATTACCTGAGTTAGATTTAAAGGGAAACGGCCTCGGCTGCCCCGCGCCCGCCCCGCCGGCACCGGGAGCGGGGAGGGAGGCACCGGAACGGGGATGCTCGCCCGGATCCCGGGAATGATCGCCCGGAGCTCGGGGATGATGACCCGGAGCCCGGGGATGCTCGCTCAGAGCCCAGGGTTACTCGCCCAGAGCCGGGGATGCTCGCCCAGAGTCCGGGGATTCTCGCCCGGAGCTCAGGGATGCTCGCCTGGAGAGGGGGATGCTCGCCCGAAGCTCTGGGATGCTCGCCCGGAGTTCGGGGATGATCACCTGGATCCCGGGAATGATCACCCGGAGCTCTGGGATGTTCTCCCAGAGCCCGGGGATGCTCGCCCAGAGCTCGGCGATGCTCGCCCGGAGCCCGGGGATGCTCGCCCGGAGCTCGGGATGCTCGCCTGGAGAGGGGGATGCTCGCCCAGAGCGGGGGATTCTCTCCCAGAGCTCGGGGATGATCACCCGGAGCCCGGGGATGCTCGCCCGGAGCTCATGGATGCTCGCCTGGAGACCGGGATGCTCGCCCGGAATTCGGGGATGCTCGCCCGAAGGTCGGGATGATCACCCGGCACTCGGGGTGCTGCCCCAGAGCCCGGGATGCTCGCCCGGAGCTCGGGGATGCTCAGCAGCCGGCAGCCAGCACCTCAATTCACACACTTTGATGTAGACTGGTGCGAAAAGGCAGATAAATAAAAAAATAAATAAATAACCGGGAATCATTTCGGGGGAAGGTTTATTTCCCTGTTACTGTGATTTACTCCTCCTTGATGAGAGCAGCGGGGAAACGTTTGTGCACTCGCGGGGTCAAGAGCAGAAAGAAGTAAATAGTGGGAGAAAAATGTTTTTCCTTCCAAAATATCTGGGAATTCACAGCTGAGGATGATACCTGGACACGGGTTGTCACAGCAGGACCTGCTGTGGTGGGTGCTGAGTGTCTGAACCCACCTGAGGTGTATTGCAGCAGTCTGGGGATGAGACTGGGGCTGGATTCAGAGCTGCCCAGCGGTGTGCAGCTCTGTCCTGCCCAGCTGTGGGTCTCTCCTGCCCAGCTGTGGTCCTGTCCCACTGCTGCATCCCAAAATTCCAGCAGGCTCCAGGCAGGTGTTGCTTTCACCACACTCACTGGTTCCCCTGAGCACTGGGGATCTGAGCCAGTTAAAGCTGTTGAATTACAGGATGAGTTTAGTGGTGATAATAATAAGCAGAGATTGTAGTAGACGAGGTGAATTCTGGCTGGTCTCCATCCAGCTGCAGTGACACCAGAGCTTGTGGCCATCCCAGGACTCCTGGCTGCCTCCTGCTCTGTCCTTTGTCCCTTCCCTTGGGGTGGCAGCAAAACCTCTGTGCTAATTTCCTTCTTAGTGCAAAGTGGAGAACGTGTTATTGCTGGACCAGGGGATGTGTCAAAAAGCAGCAACCCAGAAGGGAAACCATCCCCAGAATCCTTCATCTTCACCACTGCTTTCACTGCCTGATTAAGCTTTGTTTTGGGGCTGGAAGAAATATCAAGCTGAGCATTTTGTAACCCTGTGCCTGGTGTGCAGAGCTGGGCAGAGGGCTCTGTCAGCAAGAGAGGGAAAAGTGGGAAGTGTTTGCAGCATGGAAAACCAGGATAGTCAGGAATGAGGTGATGCTCAAAGGATCCCAAAGTGCAGGAAGAGGGGAGCTCAGCAGTCCCCTTCTAAAATCAGTTTGTATTTCAGTGAAATCCTGACCATGGGGGCAGTGCAGGCTCCAGCTGGGGCAGGGAGGAGCAAGTTCTTCTCTCAGCTGCTGCCAGCACCTCGTGGGCAGCCTGGAGGAGGAGGAGCAGTGTGCTCGGTGCTCTGTGTTCTGTGCTCGGTGCTCTGTGCTCTGTGGGTGGGTTTTTGCTGCCTGCTGCCTTGGGAGCAGCACTGCATCATGTGAGAAAACTTCAGCACATCAAATGTTCCCCGTGCCCCTGTGAACTTACTGTGTGAACAGGGAAGACTGCGTGTGTGAAAGGGCAGCAGAGAAACAAAACAAAACAAAACAAAACAAAACAAAACAAAACAAAACAAAACAAAACAAAACAAAACAAAAAAACAACCAGGCTGAGGCCCCAGTTCCGTGGCTGTGACACTGACTTTTGGCTGAGACCAGCTCCTGGCTTTATGCCTTGTGTGTGCAGCCTTTGGATTTGCATGGCACAAAGCCTGGGGTGGATGGGATGGATGTGAGAGATGGGATAGATGGGATGGATGGGATAGGTGGGATAAATGGGATAGGTGGGATAGGTGGGATAGATGGGGTAGATGGACCTGCCCCACCCAGACCGAGCACAGGAAGAGTATCTGCAGCAGAAAAAGGACTGAAACCGAGTTATTTGTTCTGTTTTGTTGTTAATTCCCATAGCTGCTGCTGTTTCTGTTTGTCTGGTTAGATGTATCAGCAAAGAGCTGTTATTCCTACCAGCTTATCTCTGCCTGAGAGTCCCTGAGTCAAACAACTATAATAATTTGGAGGGAGGGGGTTACATTCCCCATTTCAAAGAGAAGCTTCTGCCTTTATTGGCAGACACCTGTCCTCCAAAGCAGGACAGTGGGATGGATGGGATGGATGGGATAGGTGGGATAGGTGGGAGAAATGGGATGGATGGATGGATGGATGGATGGATGGATGGATGGATGGATGGATGGATGATGGATGGATGATGGATGGATGGATGGATGGATGGAAGGATGGATGGATGGATGGATGGATGGATGGATGGATGGGATGGATAGATGGGATGGATAGATGGGATGGATGGGATTGATGGGATTGATGGGATAGATGGGATGCACGGGGTGGGTGGGATGGGTAGATGGGATGGATAGATGGGATGGGTAGATGGGATGGATAGATGGGATGGATAGATGGGATGGGTAGATGGGATGGATGGATGGATGGATGGATGGATGGATGGATGGGATGGGTAGATGGGATGGGTAGATGGGATGGATAGATGGGATGGATAGATGGGATGGATAGATGGGATGGATAGATGGGATGGATAGATGGGATGGATAGATGGGATGGATAGATGGGATGGATGGGATGGATAGATGGGATGGATAGATGGGATGGATAGATGGGATAGATGGGATGGATAGATGGGATGGATAGATGGGATAGATGGGATGGATAGATGGGATGGATAGATGGGATGGATAGATGGGATGGATAGATGGGATGGATAGATGGGATAGATGGGAGGCACGGGGTGGGTGGGATGGGTAGATGGGATGGATAGGTGGGATGGATAGGTGGGATGGATAGATGGGATGGATAGATGGGATGGATAGGTGGGATAGATGGGATGGATAGGTGGGATAGGTGGGAGGCACGGGGTGGCTGGGATGCATTGCCGTGATGCAGCTCCGTGCTTGCCTGCCCCAATCCCATCTCTGCTCGCTGGTTTTTGTGGCCGTGCCCGAAGTTTGGCGGTGAAACCCCGGGTCAGGCAGCCCCTGCCCGGCCAGAGCCCTGCTCCTGCCCTCGGGGGAGCCCCCAGGGATGGGCACAGCTCCGGCACAGCTCGTTGGCAGCACACCCAGCACAAACAAAGGCTCGCAGAGGATGGCGGTGCAGGTCCGGGCTCCGCAGCCCTCATTTCACACACACAATCCCCCAGGATAGAGGCAATGGTTATTAAAAAGCCCGGAGAGCAGTGTCTAACCTTGAGTAAGTGTTTTCTTGTTGTCATCCCAAGATCTAAAGAAAATCCTGGAGAGAATACGTGGTGAAGACATATATTATAGCTGGAGCTTTTTATCTCACACATGTGACTTTGCCTATCATGAACTGTACGTTTTTATTCTCACTAGTGGGACAAAACTATATCCCACTGCAGCATATATCAAGAGGAAGAACATTGTACCTTCTTTGCATTAATATAAATAGCTGTTTAGGACCGATTCCTTGGCCAGATACCACCATCTCACCTGTCCTTTATCTGAGATATTTGGCATGTAGCTCAAGTTTGGTTTATTTAGAGTCGGGATACAGCAGCTTTTACATATTAAAGGTGCATTTTAAAAGAGCATTTTCTATTCTAATTTGAGGGGAATGGAGCTCTTTAGGGCATTCAGGGAACGATGTCCACCTGATTTACATTTCCCTTGTTGGAGCAGAGCTGCGTCCGCATATTAGGATGTAAATAATCATGATGGATACATGTATCTTTAAAAGATCCATTTTCTCTTTTGACTAAGGCATCCAGGAGAGGAAGGAGAACGTAGATCACTTTTACAGGTGCAAAATCAATCTTCTAAGACAATGTGAATGACACAGGAGCCAACCCCTCCTTTCCGAGGGACTCCAGGGTGAGAGGTGCAAAGTTCCCCAAGAAGTCGTGTCTGGACCCAAGGGGAGGCATTTCCTGGGGTCTCCTTGCCCTCTGCTCTCCCAGATGCCCACCCACCCAAATTAGGCTTGCCCAGCACAGATTTGCCAGCACCACCAGCATGTTCAGGTCTGATTTGGGTTCTAAAGGCTCCCAGTCCCCATTGTCTGAGCTGGGAAATTAATTGAGTGCACAGCCAGCAGAAATACAAATTGTAATTGGGGTCCTGCTAAAGAACATTGTTTTTGATATTTTGCTTCTCTGTGAGGGGCTTGGCAAGTGCAGGTTTGTGTGTTCCCCGTTTTATTTTGTTGTGGCTTGAGGAATTTCCTGGTTTATCTCCCAGATCTCCTTTCCAGGATCCATCACACCCCACAGGCAGCCATACAGCAACAGGAGGGAAAAGTGAGAGAAGAGGTTTCCCCAAGAGAGGCTGAAATGGAGAGTTGAGCTCTGCCCTGGCTCCCCGTTTTTCTGTGAGTTCAGCAGCAAATTGCTTGAGGAAAATGAGAATTAGGAGGATTTCTCCTCCGTGCTGTCATTGCAGGGGTGGCACAGGAGCCCTGCAGCAAACTGCTGGGTCTCTGTTCCTCTGGGAATATTTGAGAAAGGCTTTGCTAACACTTACTGACCCAAAACGAGGAGAGTGAGTTCACTCCTCAAGTTTGCTGCTCGTAAAACTCCTGGGAAAGGTGGGAGCCCTGGGAATGCAGGGTCTGATCTCAGGAGCACGGGCTGGCAGGTAATCACTGACTGCAGCAGGGAATGTGCCTCTCAGGCTGGCAGCACTCCTGCCCCCGTGTTGGATTAACCCAGAAACTCCTGCAATAAAACCTTTCCCGGCCAAGGTGATTTGTGGGGAAATCCAGAGCCTCCAGTGAACTTTCTCATTTGTCTTTGGCTCTGGCTATTTTTCCTCCAACTTCAGAGGTACCAAAAAAAAAAAAAAAAAAAAATTTAAAGTCCCTTGATCATCACAAGGGGAAATTAAACCTCTGGGTTTAACCCTCATTTCCCTCAGCCTTCCAGATTGTCATTTCCTCTGGGATCCCCTCGGAGCTGGGGATGGAGGGGAGGGAGATGGGTGTGAGTGATTGCTGCAGGAAGGGGCTGGGGAGATGGGCTGAGATACCAGCCCTGTGTCAGAGGGGCATGAAATTAGCTAATCAGGGCTCGGGGGAAATTGGGGTTGTTTGCAGACCCAAATAAACAAACTCTCAGCTCTGGAGGACAAGGCAGGAGCAGGCTCAGAGATTGTTTCACACCTGAGAGCACACACAACCTCTGTGTGGGAGGAGGACCCTCAGAATCCTCCCCTGGTGGGGGAAGTGCATGCAGGTCTCGCTGATGCTGCTGCTTCTTTGAAAGAATTGGTTTCCAAAACACCTCCAGTCAGCGTTTCCAGACACAAAATTCGTGGCTGGCTGTCCTTGAGCAGGACCCCACAGCTCTGGTGACCCTCAGTCCGTGCTCTGGGTGGTTGGTCATGGGCTGGACTCTGGGATCTCCCAGGTCTTTTCCAGGCTGGATGGTTCTGTGGCTGTGAAGTGAGAGGGGCTGAGCAGGAGGAGAGGGCAGGGTGGTCCCAGAGGAGCAGCAGGAGGCAGGAATTGGGCCCATCACCTGCTGGTGGGAGGGAAGAGGAGGAGCAGCAAAGATCTGGTTCCCTCTGCAGCACCAAGCAAAGCCCAGAGATGGGGCTGAAAGGGGTAAGGAGAGAGCTGGGCTGTCCTTGCTGATTGTGTGACACTGATATGTGTCAGCTCCAGCCCTGTGCTGCCAGGGAGGGAACCCTGCTGCCATTAACCCCTGCAGGGCTGGCCTGGCACACCCTGGAAGTGCTGTTCACTGGGGCTGGGTGTGTGAGCGAACACCGAGGCCAAAATGCTCTTTCAGCTCAGTTTGAATGTCATTGTTTTGATTATTTATTTACCTGGATAGAGCCCTAGTGAACACTTAAAACCCAAACAGAAATGCAGCCTGGGCAGCATTGCTGCTCTCAGACCCCTCCTCTAGAACCAAAATATGTGGCCAAGAGCTGTGGGAAGGAGGGAATGGGATTTCAGAGCCACCTCCCAACCCATTTCTCTCCTTTGCAGCCCCTGGGCTTGGTTTGTGCAGGGAAACCCTTTGGGTTTGGGGAATGGGAAGAGGAGGGAATCCCAGACAGGAAGGAAGGGAAGGGTGAGCAGGGCACTGCCCACGGGTGGGCTGAGCCTGGCTGGGGCAGGGTGGGCCAGGAGCCCAGGCTGGCAGCAGTGACACTGACACGAGGGGACACTGCCCTGAGTGACAGCACCAGCCAAGCACATCCAGGGCTGTGCCTTCCTCTGCTCAGATCACAGTCACACAGGCTCTGAATCACCGGCTGTGCAACCAGCAGGCATAAATTTATCCTATACAGATGAGAACTGTGCCTGGGAGACAGAGCATCTATCTCCTTTGCACTTATCTGCCACCGTGACACAAACAATCAGAGATGATTCTCTGGCACAACAAACAGCAAAGTGTCTTCTTTGTCTTTGCCTCAAAGGAAAACACTGTAACACATCTTTTTGGCCCGTGCTTTTATCACTTACTTTTGTTCAATAATCTCCCTGCCCAGTGCAGCGGGTCTGGCCGTGTGTGCAATAGGAAATCTGTCCTGTCTGAGCAGCAGCGTGGGGAGGAAATAAATACACTGTCACTGGGGCTTACACAGGCTGCACAGCCCCTGGCTTAACCCCAAATCTCTGAGTTGGAGCTGGATTTTCTGCAGTGCCACAGAGCCTTGGCTTTCTGGGGATGTGCAAGAAGGAGCCTTAAATGACTCAGAGGGGCTGGGCAGTGGAAAGAGGAATTGCAGGCACAGCAAAGGGAAAAAACACCCACAGGTGTGTCTTAGCCACCGTGGGATGTTGATTCTGGAAGCTCAGCAGTAACACTGCCCACCCAAATGCACTGCTGGGGTTTTTGGGGTCCTGGCTGTGCTGGGAGCTGACAGAAGGACTCTTGCTTCAGGAGGGGAATAAGCAGAAATGGAGTGAAATATTTGGGGTCTCTCTCAGCTCTGCTCAGAAATGTTTCCTGAGGCTCCAGCAATGGATGGTTTGACCAGCAAAGCAGGAGGAAGGGCCAGGCCCTCTGCTGAGGGTGGGCACAAACCCTGACCCCATCCCAAAGCAGGAGCTGGAGCAGCCAGGGGCTCTGCCAGGCACAGATCCACATGGAGCCTCCCAGCCCTGCATCCCAGGGATGTGAGTGGCCTCAGCACCGCAGCCACAGCCCTGGGGACCCACACACCTGGGAGCTAAAATTGCCTTTCCATTCTCCATCCTGCTGGTGTGAGCAGGGAAAGGAGCTGCCCTGGCCAGGGGAGCTTTGGGATGTGGGTGTGGGTGCATCCCTGAGCCAGGGAAAGGCTGGCAAGCAGGATTCCAGCCGGGCACTTCTCTGCCAGGGCAGTCCTGGGCTGTGCCGTGGCCTTTTCAGGCATCAGCAACAGATTTGCTGTTCTCTATTTCAAAAGGAAAAATGGAATCCCATTGCAGCTGGGATGCAGACGGTCCCTCACACAATATTTCCTGCACCTCCTCTCCAGATAAGCCACCTTTTAAGATGATGTATGGCAGCACTTACCTGTTGTAGTGTTCCAGCGAGCCGGGGCTGGGGAGATCCACTGCGGGTTCAGTCACCGGGAAACTGATCCATTTCTAACATAAAGTTGGATGAATGGGGCAGGGGAAATGGGAGCCGAGCTCCTAATGGGAAGATTTCACCCCTAAAGTGTTGTGATGGAGCATTTTGGAGCGAAAAATCAGCGGGAGAACAGCCGGAGATGGGCAGCGGGAGCAGGGGACGGTTTGTTCTTTTTTTTTTTTTTTTTTTTTTGTTTTCCCCAAAGGCAAGAAGAGAGGGGGAAAAATTATTCTGGTGTTTGTTGCATCCCGTTCAGATTGCATTCCAATTTGTTATTAGCATTTTATATTTTGCCTGCAGCCGATTGTGCGCGCAGATTAAAAGCGCTTTATCCGGCGGGCGGATCCGGAGGGACGCGATCGTTTACACGGGGCGCTGATAACGCGGAAATCTCACCCGCTGGGGGCTCGGCATTGTCTGCTGGTTTATTTGGAGGCTGCTCATCCTCTCCAGCTCGGTAATCTGCATTCCAGAGCGCGATTAGAGGGATTCTCTGGCTCCCCAATATCGCGCGTCCATCGTGCTGCTCCCGCAGCAGGGAGCAAATCACCCCCCTGCAGCCCTTATCGATCCAAAGGTTTGTTGATTTGCCATGAGTTTGAACCCTCGGAAAGTCTCTGGGGCACAGCAAGAGGGACACAAGGTGTTTTCATCCCTCCCACCCCCGGGAGCAGCACCCCAAATTCCAGCTGGAGCACACAAATGAAGGATCATTTCCTGACTTCCCCCGATCAATATCTACTTGATGGTGACTTAAAAACACCAGACAGCTTTCCTAGACCCAAGCCCTCGGATAAATGAAGTTGTCATTGACTTCTGGTGTATCTGGCCTGTGTGAGATCCTAATTAGGACAGGATCACAATAACGGGGGGGATAACAGACCCATTGGATCTGTGTGCCTGCAATGGCAGCAAATCATCCCCTGACACCAGCTGGACCCCGTGCTCAGGACTGAACTGCTCAACTCCTGGGTGGATTTGGCTTGTGATTTAAAAAAAATGCACAAAACTACTGGAAGTATTTCCTGGGAGTTTATGAGAAAGGTTTTCCATTTCCTTTCTGGTGTTCTTCCTAGTAAAGGAAGGACTTTCTGCTGAGAAATCCAAGTTGCTGAGGAAAATTGTGCTTTTCCGTTGCAGAATGCTGAATTTATCACAGAATGATCACAGCACTGGTGCCACCAAACCTTGCAGCCGGGCTGCTTGGAGCTCAGAGCTCACAGGAATAATCCTCGCAGCAGCTTTAATTCAAATTCGGGCAGATCTGAGCCGCTCCAAGCTCGATCCTGCCCTCTCTGCGATTCCCTCAAGCTGAGTTTTGTCGCAGGTTGCTGCAGGGATCTCCCGGAGCTGTGGGTGCTCAGGGAGCTGCTCTGCTCGCACAGATGTTATTCCAGACCCCAGAGCTGCTGCCCTGCCCCTCTCCATCCCCAGCTGTTGGCAGAGCACGGAGCTGCTCGGCGGCTCCGGACACACGGAAAAGACTCTTTGATTAACGTCGGCTTCCTCTCGGCGCTGTTTGACGGCACAAGGCTGAGACACTCCATTTCAGCGAGCCTGTGTCGAGCAATGTGTATTAGAGAGTCCTCAATTTCACACGTGCTTACTCCTGAGTGAGTTTCGCATAAAAGGATTAAGGAGAGAGGAAGTGCAGAGGAAATGGGATGTTAGACACCTTGTTAAACGGGCTGTCAGGGTTTCTGGAGCGTTCATTCTAACTCTATTCCACTCTACATAGAGGGCAGGCCATTACCCGGGGATCACAGGGGCGCTGTGAGTCACGAATTACTTTTAAAAAGAAGAAAGCAAAAGCGGAGCTGAAAATAGTAACGTGTGATTGTTGTCCTGGTTGTGGTGTTATTGTGGCGGATGTTTCTGCCCGGGGGGAATCTGGGATGCGATTTGCAGGAGCTGCAGGGAGCAAACCTTCGGCTGCCCTTCCCCGAGGTAGTTCAGTGCCTGGAAGATTGGCTGGGGGAAGAGTGGGAGAGAAACCCTGGGGCAGGTCAGGAGGAGAGCAGGGGGCAGCTCCTGTCCCGGGCAGAGGCGGCAGCTCCCACCTCTGCTGAGAGGGATCCATTTCTGGATTCCACCTCTGCTCAGAGGGATCCATCCCTGCATCCCATCTCAGGATCCCACCTCTGCTCAGAGGGATCCATCCCTGCATCCCATCTCTGCATCCCATCCCTGGATCCCATCTCTGCTCAGAGGGATCCATCCCTGCATCCCATCTCTGCTCAGAGGGATCCATTTCTGGATTCCACCTCTGCTCAGAGGGATCAATTTCTTGATCCCATCTCTGGATCCCATCTCTGGATCCCATCTCTGCTCAGAGTGATCCATCTCTGGATCCCATCTCTGGATCCCATCCCTGGATCCCATCTCTGCATCCCATCTCTGCTCAGAGTGATCCATCTCTGGATCCCATCTCTGGATCCCATCTCTGGATCCCATCCCTGGATCCCATCCCTGGATCCCATCTCTGCTCAGAGAGTCCCCAGAGTGAACCCAGAGAAGTTCCCAAAGTTCCCAGTCAAACCCAGAGCAGGTTTGACACATGCTGGGATGGGCTCTGGCAGGTGCCAGGTGTCTCCTCTGTTTTCACCCCGAGCTCTGTGGCTTGGACAAGGTTTCCATGAAGAAGAGGAGTGTGGCTCCCAGGGCAGAGCTGTGCTGCCCAGCCTGGGATCTCGGGGAAGCTGTCAGGGGAACAAACCCTGTGCTCAGGGTTCATCAGTAATGCAGCCTCACATCAGCTTGTTTCCTGGAAGTCAGATCTGTTTTAGCAGCTGTGATGAAACAGAGCTTCAGAATCCACTCTATGAGCATCCAAATTAAAAGCTAAATAGGATGTAGCTTTCAGTTTGGCTGTATCTTCATATGTCAGCACTCATTATCCTCATATGTCAGCACTCGGCAGGTTGTGCTGTGTGCTGGGAGCAGGGATGGCTCCTCCAGCTCCCAACCCCTCAGTGCTGCTGCTGGGAGCCATGGGGCATCCCCCAGTCATCCTCCTTCCCCCCAAACCATCCTCCTTCCCCAAAACCATCCTCCTTCCCCTCCAAACCTTCCTCCTTCCCCCCAAACCATCCTTATTCCCCCCCTAATCATCCTCCTTCCCCCAAACCATCCTCCTTCCCCCAAACCATCCTCATTCCCCAAACCATCCTCCTTCCCCCCTAATCATCCTCCTTCCCCAAACCATCCTCCTTCCCCAAACCATCCTCCTTCCCCAAACCATCCTCCTCCCCCAAACCATCCTCCTTCCCCCCAAATCACCCTCCTTCCCCCAAACCATCCTCCTTCCCTCAAACCATCCTCCTTCCCCCAAACCATCCTCCTTCCCCAAACCATCCTCCTTCCCCCAAACCATCCTCCTCCCCCAAACCATCCTCCTTCCCCCAATCACTCTCCTTCCCCCAACCATCCTCCTTACCCCAAACCATCCTCATTCCCCCAAACATCCTCCTTCCCTCAATCATCCTCCTTCCCCCTCCAAACCATCCTCATTCCCCCTCCTCACAGCTCTCAGGGTTGATGTGGGAGAAGGAAGGGGAATTTGGGGGATTTGGGGCAGCTCTGACTGCAGCTGAGCCACCAACAGCTTTGGGAAGAGGAATGTCACTCATTCCACATTCAGGAACAAGATGTATTGATAAAGGTGATGCCATCAACACCATGCCCGAGGAGTAGGAATGGTAAAAACCCCTCAAGTGCCCCAAACTGCCCCTATATGGGAACAAAGAATCCTGTCATCCTCCAGGCTGGGTAGGAAGAAAGTCCAGATAAAATTATCATTGCTGACTTCAGGCTGGTGGTGGGGAAGAAGCGAGTTTGGCCATAAATAATCCCACACCTGGCCTTTTAATTCAGTTCTCTCCTGGTCGGGAAAGTCGGATCTGCCGTGTGCTGTGGTGGTGCCAAGTTAATTACTTGAAAATGAGCGCCTGGGGTTGGACCAGGAATTTCTCATCAGCATTCAGCTGCAGTGCCGTGGCAGGAGGGGCAGCCCAGCGCAGGCTCAGCAGGGGGAGAAGGGGAGTGGGGAAATGCTGGGTTTGCTTTTCCTCTGAACAGCCTGGAGCTTGGGGTGATTGCAAAACCCCGAGCTGGGTTTGGGGTGCTGGGTTTGGAAATTCTGAGTTTGGGGGTGCTGGGTTTGGAAATGCTGAGTTTGGAAATTCTGAATTTGGGGGTGCTGGGTTTGGGGATGCTGGGTTTGGGAATGCTGGGTTTGGGGGTGCTAGGTTTGGAAATTCTGGGTTTGGGGGTGCTGGGTTTGGGGGTTCTGAGTTTGGAAATTCTGAGTTTGTGGGTGCTGGGTTTGTGGGTGCTGAGTTTGGGGGTGCTGAGTTTGGAAATTCTGAGTTTGTGGGTGCTGGGTTTGGAAATTCTGGGTTTGGGGTGCTGAGTTTGGGAATGCTGGGTGTGTGGGTGCTGGGTTTGGGGGTGCTGGGTTTGGGAGTGCTGGATTTGGGGGTGCTGGGTTTGGGGTGCTGGGTTTGGAGGTGCTGGGTTTGGGGTGCTGGGTTTGGGGTGCTGGGTTTGGGGGTGCTGGGTTTGGGGTGCTGGGTTTGGGGGTGCTGGATTTGGGGGTCCCGAGTTTGGGGGTGCTGGATTTGGGGATGCTGCGTTTGGGGTGCTGGGTTTGGGGGTGCTGGGTTTGGGGTGCTGGGTTTGGGGGTGCTGAGTTTGGGGATGCTGGGTTTGGAAATGCTGGGTTTGTTGTCCAGGCTGAGTGTGGGACTGCAGTTACTGGGGCAAGGCTCATTTTTGGGGTGCAGCTGGAGGGTTTGGGGTCAGCAGGAGCAGAGGGGGGCTGAGCTGGGTGACAGCCCCTGAAAAGCAAGAAAAGGGCAGCAGGTCCAAATCACCGAGCTGCTGCTTCCTCCTCCCTCTGGGTCTGGAAATCCCCCTCGTGGTGCTTTACAGAGGGTGGCTCTGCTCTGGGCTGGGCATTTATGGGCCGGGGCGCTGCTCAGGCGATGCCCAGCGCTGTCCTTGCCCACCCAAAACCACCAGGGCCAGCCCTGGGAGACCCAGAGCCTCTCCTCCCCCTCCCACCGGCGCTCAGCCGCTGAATACAAATGTGGATATTACAGGGAGGAGAGGTGCAGCTCCAATACTAAATAGCCGGGCCCTTTCAGCTGTTTGGCCAGACCTTATCGTTAAAAAGGAGGTGAAAAAAAGCCTCGTCTCTGTAGGATTCTTTGAGTCATTGCTCCTTGTGTGTAAACAGAGGGCGGCAGCTTACACAGCAAACTCAGCCTGGAATAGCTCGAGGTGATTAACAGTTGTTTGATTCCTCGAAGATTTCCACATGCTTATGCCAATCCAACTGGGAAAGGCAGAATAAATATTTTGAAATATGCCCCTTCTCTTGTAAATTAGGCATGATGAGTGCTGCTTAACTGCTTAGCTGGGAGTTCCAGCGTGGGTTTTGTTCAGCAAGCAGCAGCAGAAGGGCAGAGACAGGAGCTGCTCACTCTGCCAGGGATGCTCCCTGCTCTCCATACCCCAATTCACTGAGGGAAGCAGCAGCTGGAGTGATCTGGCAGCATCCTGGCTGTGCCCCCCAAATCCCATCCCCAGGGGTTGGGTCAGCCTGTGAAAGGTGCTCACCCCAGGACAGCTTCACCCCCTGAGGCAGATATCTGGGGTGAGGGGAGGGATGGATGCTGGAAGGGGCTGCTGGGGGTTGGTTTGGGGTCACAGCACAGCAGAAATGGCAGAATCTGGATGGGTGTGTGTGGCACTGCCTGGGCTGCTCCCTGTGCTGTCAGCAGCTCTGCCTCCTTCCCCAGCTGCTGCCTACCCAGGGCAAAAATTTACATTTTTTATTTGTGGTAAAGGAAAACTTTTCTTTAAAATCAGTTCTGGCTTCCATAGTTTCTTTCCCCTTTGTTTGTCCCTCAGGTGCTGGGGCAGAAAACCACAAAGAAATACAGGATCACTTGAACCACAGTCTGCTGAGTGGTCACTCTGTTCATTCCCATTAAGGCAAGGAGAGGAATAGCTCAGATTTAGTCCCAGTTTTATAACAACACTTCCCAGCCCACCTGGGGACCACAAAAGTGCTTTTCCTGCATTAATGAAACCACCAGTGCCACCTCTGATGGGACAGTTTGGTTTTATCTCCCCTTTGCACGTGGCCAGACTGGGAATTGCCTCCCTCAATGTCTCAGTTGGGATTTTAACCACTGACCAGCAGGTGTTGGGGTCTCAAATTCCCATCCTGATGTGCCTGAAAGAAACCCCTTGCTACCCTTCACTTTGATTTTAAAAGTTTTGTTTTACCTCCACCTTCCTTCTCCCAACAGCCAACCCACTCTCAGCTTCCCTAAAACTGCACTTTCTTTGTGAAATCTACTCTCAAAAAAAAAATCTCAGAACTTCTGGACCATACAGCAGCAGAAATATTAAGGCTGAAGGGAAGCACTTTATTTGCCAGATAAATAGGCTTGGCGACACTTTGGATATGTAGAAGGTGGTGAATAATTTCTTCTGCTTGGGCTATATATCCTTAGAGGACTCGATGAATTTTTCATTCTGGAAGATGTGTTCAGGTCATTAATTGCAGTTTGCCACAGGTCTGCTCCACTTTTGTCTGGGTAAAGCCTATCTCCTTCAACATACAACTCATTTACCCTTTGTGAGCTATGTAACATTTGCATTGTAAATTGGTTAGCTTAACTTAATACACCAGTAACCCCAGGAAACCTCTGCAAAGGATCTTACATGTGCTGGGAGTGAAGAAAGGGCTTTTTCCTGAGCTGGGGCTGAGGGCTCAGGATCCTCCCTCCCTGTAAATTTGGGGTCCTGCAGCCTCTCACCCCCCAGCTGGAGCAGGCAAAGCCCCTGTGCTGAGGGTTTCCCTCCCTGGAGCTGCATTGAATTATTTCCCCAGCTCCCACTGGAGCTGTGTTGGGACCCTGTGCCTGGGGATTGGGAATTGTCCCCTAAACCCTGAAAAGCTGGTGCAGTTTGGTGCAAAGTTTGTGCAGTTTGGTGCAAAATTGGTGCAAAATTGTTTGGTTCAAGGCTGGTGCAGTTTGGTGCAGTTTGGTGCAGTTTGGTTCAAAGCTGGTGCAGTTTGGTTCAAAGCTGGTGCAGTTTGGTGCAGTTTGGTTCAAGGTTGGTGCAGTTTGGTTCAAGGCTGGTGCAGTTTGGTGCAGTTTGGTTCAAAGCTGGTGCCTCCAGGCTTTGCTCAGGGGCTGTCTGGCTCTGTGCCCTCCTGCCCAGCCTGAGTTTTGCTGGAGCTCTGCCCCAGGGCACAGGTGCCAAGAAATGATGGCTGGCAAGATGCAGGATGCTCCATCCCTTCCCTGGGAAGGGGTCACAGAATGATTTGGGTTAAAAAACTCTTCTTGTCCCTCTCCCTGCCATGGGACAGCTCCCCCCAGCCCAGGTTGCTCCAAGCCCCAGCCTGGGACACTTCCAGGGATCCAGGGGCAGCCACAGCTTCCCTCACCATCCTCACAGAGAAGAATTCATTCCTAATATCCAACTTTTGTCAGTTTTGAGCCTTTCTCCCTTGTCTTGCCACTCCATGCCTTGTCCACAACCCCTCTCCAGGTCTGTTGGGTCCCCTTTGGGCACTCCCCAATCTCCCAGCACAGGCAGGATCCCTTGCACTGCCCCATCCTGCTGCCTGCACTTCCAGCAGCCTCTATGTGCATAAAACAAACCCAAATAATTTAAACTGCTCCAGTGCTGAGTGTCACCAATTCCTCAGGGTGAGCAGCATCTCTGGGGGTCCCACGGGCAGCGCAGGGAGGAGCAAGGCACAGTAAGTGTAAATTGAGTGAACCCCAGAGATTGGAATAAGGGCTGTGAAATATTGCTCAGGGCCTGAGAAGCTCCTCCAACCCATTTTCTGAGCTGCCTGAGGGACAGGGCCCAGACTGGCAGCACTCAGGAGTCGGGAGCAGCTGAGCCAAACCCACTGTCCCAGAACTTGTGGCCTCGTTGGAGGCAGGAAAATTCTGAAAGTTTCTTGATGTGAGGTTTGCTGCCCCACTTATTCAGCTGAAGGAGGGGTTCAGCCAGGCAGCATGAAAACCAGCCAGGAAAGAGAGGTGCTGCCCACTGCACATCTCTTGGTGGTTTGGCTGGTGCTGGAGACATCCTGACTATTTACTCATTACAAAGTGACCCATTTGTGTATATTTTACAGAAAAAAAAACCCGGTGAGAGTTAGCAGAGCCTCCCCCTCCCGTGGCAATCAGCACCTCTGCCTTCCGGGGAGCTTCCCCAGCTTGGCACTGCTTTAATCCCCTCAACGAGAGGAGATAAAAGAGCAGCAGCTGATCCCATAGGCCCGGGGATAATGGCTGGCATCCTCTGCCGTGAGATAACAGCCCGGGCTGGGGAGGAAATCACCCCTGCGGGAGGAGCTTTGTGTAGCCAGGGCTGGAGCATCACCCTTTGTCCCTGCTGTGTCCCCAGCCCGGGCGGGAGGGGAGCCCCGAGGTGTGAGCTGGCCCTGCTGGAGTCCCTGGTGACTCAGTTCTGATGGGGTTTTTTGGGTTTGTTGCGTCTCCAGATGGTGACCCTTCCCTGGAGCTGCAGGGTGAGCCCCTGTTCGTCCTGGAGAGGGAAGCATGCGGGATGCTGGGGCTGCACAGGGAGGTTTTCCACCCTGCACCCTAACGGGTGTGGGCTGGGAGCTGCCCAGGCACCATCCAGCTCCCACCACCCATCCCAGTGCTCAGAACCTGCCAGGACCATCCTGTCCCTGCCTGTGCCTCCTGTCCCTGCAGGCAGAGCTGGTCTCACCCGAAGCTGAGCTGAAAGCTGATTCCATCCCATCAGTGCTCAAACCTTTGTTTCCACCCTCACCATCCCAGGGGCACAACCACAGCCCAGCTTTGAGCTCATGAGTAGAATCCCCATGGAATCAGGCTGGAAAAAACCTTTAGGATGTCCAAGAAGCAGCAGAGGAAGAGATGGGGGCTGTGGCTGTGACCCTCTCTCTTGTCCCTCCCTTTCCCTCTCCTCCAGCACAGCCCAAGCAGTGACAGCACAGACCCCAATCCTCAGTGCAGATGTCTCACAGCTCCCTGAAACCTCTGAAATATGCAGCAAAGAGCAAACTTAATGAGTGGCAGGGAGAATCCATGGGGAGCTGTGATGTTCTCAGTGTGTACAAATCACTGTTTAGGGCATCTCAGCCTGAGTGTCCTTTTTCACCCAGATCACAGTGCAGGAGGCTCAGCCACCATGTGCTCGGCTGGGGCTGGGGATGGGCTCAGCCCCTGCCATAAAAACAGGGGAAAGGAGGGATTTATAGCACCAAACATCTCCTGAGTAGCTGGTTTCAGTTCCTTTTCTTAACACAAACCCTGTGAGCAGAAAAAGGCTGGGGGTGGCTGGGCAGCTTAAAATCTTCTACTGCCCTGCAAACCTGGGGTGAAGCAGGAATCATGTCTCTGAGTATGAGATATTCTGAGTTCAAACCCAGTAAAGACATATTGTGATTTCTAAAAATTGACATGGAGCCAGCAGATGACCTGCTTTGTTATCCCAGTTAGAATGGTCCCTTGCAGAGATGTGCAAATCACATCCCAGCAAAAATCTGGGGATTCATTTTTTGGGGAGTTCTTTTCTCCTCAGTAACAGATAACTACTAAAATACTCTGATCAGTAATTTCACTGAGAGATCCCAAAGCTCTATGGAAATACAGATCAGGATTCTCTGTGACAACCACAGTTCCCAAGGGTCAAACCAAGGCTCAAAATTCCAAGAGCTCATTCCTGGAGCAGGCAGCAAGTCCCAACCCTCGTGGCTGAGCTGATGCCATCAAATCTGTATTTGCCATGAAGAATTAAGATCTCCAAGAGCCCCCCTGGTTCAGAGCTGTGTCTGTCCCCCCTGGCTGCCCATCCCTTGGATCAGTTCTGGGATTGGGATGGGCAGGAGTGTCTGCAAGGTGACAAGCAGGGGTGGGATGTTAAGTAGCACCTTCAACTGAATAAATCAGGGAGGCTGCCAGCAGCCTGCCACAGCAAATATGCATGTTAAATCAAATCAGATCTGCTGCAAGAGGAGAGATTTAATGGTAGGGGTTTGTTTGCTCCCACCATAAACATGGAGATGTGAGCACTTCATGGTGAGAACATCTGTGGGCTGGGCAGGAGGTGTCAGGAGCTGGATCTAACATGCAAGGCTTCTCTTCTGTGGCCAATTAAACAAATTGCAGCAAAACAGCATTTTATTAGTATTTGCCCATAGCAGTCTCCTGCTGCAATAAATTTCCTTCAGGCACTCTGGAGGAAGGGGAGGGGAGGGTTGGCAGGGCAGCTCCAAAAACAACTGCTCTGCTCCATCATCAGCATGGTGACTTATGAGCTGCTCTGCACAGAGCCCTGCACAAATAATCATAATGAGGAGGAGCTGGGAGGCAGGGCTGCTTTCCCAAGGCTCTGGGACCTGCAGGTCTGGGAACAAAACTCACCCCAGTGCCTCTCTGCTCCCCCTCCCTTTAATTACAGCTTAAATCCTTTCAGAATTCATCCTTGCCCATTTGGCCTATCCCATCCTCTTATTGCTAGGTGCTTTTAAGCACAACTTTTGTCTCTTTTGCAGTTTATTATTATTGCTTTTAAGGGAGAGCTTGTCTTTATTTTTGTTTTTTTCCCACACAAATGGGGGCTGCAAAGTCGGTCAAATCCATCCCCAGCATCCTTTTGCTGGCAGTCCTTGGGATTTCTCAGGTCTGGATATGCCAGCACATTTCTTGGCTGAGGGCCTGGCACAGTCACAGGCAGGAGCTGATGTTTCTCAGTGTGGTACAGCCGTGTCTGTGTCTTGCATTTTTTGGATGATGGAGAGCTCGAACGAGCGATAGATTTGACTTTTTTTTTTTTTTTTTTCCCCTTTTCCTTTTCTCTCTTTCCCTTTTCTATTCTCTTTCCTGGGCCAAAGCACCACCATCCAGTTGATGGATGCCCCATCCCCACTGATAACCAGCTCTCTCATCTCCCTCACACTCCAAGGCAGGAAACACTTCAGAGCAAACCATCCTCTCCAGAGATGTCCTGGGACAGTGGCAAGCACCAATAAATACCCCAAATCGGCCAGGATACAGCAGACAGATGCTGTTCTGCTGCACAGACACTCTCAGCTGGGGAAGTGCTGCAAGAAATGACCTATTTGTTGCTTGGTTATCTCCATATTTTACATTGCAAGCACCATTCATATCTAGGCAGTGTCACTCTTATCCTGGGAATTCCTCATTTCCCAGCACAGTTACCCACTCCAGCAGCCTCCTGTTGCTGCTGCTCCTCCCCTCCCAGCTCTCCAGCATGATCAGGTGAAGAGATAAATAATTCCACCTGCACTGCTGATTGATAGCAAATTAATGTTCAACAGTCACCTCCTTCAAAATATGCCTCTCAAAATGTGCAGTTTTTCTCCTTTTCCTTTCTCAAGAACAACAAAATCAGGTCATTAGTGGACATTAATTATCTATTTTTAATGAATTAGCTGACCAGCCTGGCTGCTGATGGATTACACCTATGAAATTATATTGCTGTTGAAACATAGGATATGTTTAGATGGCATCAGCCTCTTGACTTGAGGATGGATTTGATTTATACTTCATTAACATAATTCCTAACACACTGCTTCTTTGGGAAAGAAAATTAGTGTCTAACCAGGAGCTAACAAGTTTAATGGCTTGCTTGAAGGAAAACATAACCATTGACTGTGAATAAGCAACTAGAGGCATTAATATGTTGTTGTTGCTCTTGGGTTTATGAATCTATATTTGTAGGGGATCATTCCTGCAGATGGGAGAGGGTGGAATTTCCTTGTGTGTGTCTGATTTGGTGTCAGGCAGGGAGGTGTTGGTGCTGGCCAGGCTGCTCAGGGTGCAAAATGAGTTTCCAGTGCATCCCAGTGCATCCCAGTGATGGGATGGGGGCCACATCCAGCATTCTCCTGGGTTTGGGTAACAGTGTCATGGAGAGGGAGGCCTTGGGCTTCCAGACACAGTTCTCATTTATTTCCATTTTGCAGATTCTGGGTTTGCTGCAGATTGTCTGCTCAAGTTTTCTATCACAGAAGGGTTAGTTAAATAATTAAACCTTTTTATAAATGAGCCTCTCTCCTCTCCTCTCCTCTCCTCTCCTCTCCTCTCCTCTCCTCTCCTCTCCTCTCCTCTCCTCTCCTCTCCTCTCCTCTCCTCTCCTCTCCTCTCCTCTCCTCTCCTCTCCTCTCCTCTCCTCTCCTCTCCTCTCCTCTCCTCTCCTCTCCTCTCCTCTCCAAAAATGAACCATCCCTTTTTGTTCTTTGAATTATCCCACGCTGGCAGACAACCAGCACAAGAAACCAAAGCAGTCCAAGACATCCAGGTTGGGTGCAGGGGGGAAATGATTCAGCCAGGGGAACCCAGAGGAAGGAGAATTTGAAATCCTGGGATGGAGAGGGACAGGGAGAAGAGGAGGAGGAGGATGGCTGCACTGAAACAGGAAAGCACAAACCCTCCAGAACTTTGTGCTGTTCATGGTGTTTAGTTTGTTGGTGATATTTTAGGGGTTTTATTGTGTTTTGTCCCTGCCTGATCCAGAGGGTCTGGCTCTGGAGGACCCTTCCACTCCCTGCCAGGTTCTGCTGGTGTTTGGCATCCTGGGGCTGTGATTAATGAGGTGCTCTCCCTGCTGGATTTGGTGCTTATTAATTACAGCCCAGCACCATCAGCACGTTTGGAACTGGGGTCCCTGCTTGTCTAATTCCCTCCTTTTTTCACTTTCCCTTTTGCCTGGTTCCCTCTCACCTGATGGATGAGGTCTCAGCAGTGATTCCACGCTGGCTGAGCCAAGGTCAGGGCTGGGAATGGCTCCAGAAAAAGCAGCTGCTCAGCAATTCCCACCTCAAATCCAGTGTCCAGCTCCCTCCTGAGCTCACAGGGCTTCCCCACCCTGATTTCATCAAACCTTTTATCTTTCAGACTTGGTTCATCCTCCAGATTAAAAACCCATGCTCAGTGCTGAGCCCTGGGGTTTGCTCAGGGAGAGGCCACATGTTGTCTGGAGTTGCTCTGCTCACTGTTAGTTGGGTTGGAGGCAGGACAGTGCCCAGTTGGTGTTTCTTCCTAATTCATCTTTATCTGAAAAATATCTGATTTATCTGATCCCTGTGATGGGAAAAAGTGAGGACCTGAGGACAGAAACCTGATGGTTTTAGCTGCTGTTTGGGCTGGGGAGCTGTGGGTTGTGCTGGGCATGGGGCAGCCAGTAAAGGACACAGTGTGGCCAGTGAAAGGCACATTGTGGCCACTGAGGTTGTAGAGGCTCTGTGCAAGCTCTGGTGGTGCTAGTTTCAGCCCAGACTCAGGCACTGGCTGGAGTTGAGGGTGGCAGGGGCCAGGCTGTGGAGGATGGCAGTGCCAGCAGCCCCTTCCTGCTTTTCAGCTTCTCCCTGATAACAGGATTGCTGCTTTATTCCCAGCCCTGTTTAGCTCCTTTACAGGAGCCAGGTAAACACCACAGTCATTTACACTGTCCTCCCCCATCAGCTTCACCCTCTTTTACATCTTGCCTGGCAAATAATAAGGCAGCCCACAAAGCCATTTGTTTCCTAATGACAGGGGTTTCCATAGTGAGCAGATTAAGGAGGAGGAGATTAGAAGATTATACACCAGGCAGGACTCACAGGTTTATGGGGCTTTGGAGATCCAACGATTAATGCATTTCATAAATGAAACTTTTCCTTCCTGGCAGGTAGAAAGGAGGGAACTGGGTGTTTTAATTGGCAAAATTTATTCAGCAGTTTTCACTGAGGATGCTTCAAGCACCCAGACAAGGCCTGTACACTGTACAATTATCAGGTCCTGCTGCTCAGATGTTGATAAGGGTTGGTAGATTTTTCTCCATCGAATTTGCCATGGGTGAGCTCTGTGAGCTGTGCCCTTTCTCAAAAGGGTGCCAGGGTGCTGGGATGGCATTAACTGCTTTCAGTCTCCAGTGGAGGAAAGAGAAAAGCTCCTTTTCCACCTTTTCCATGGGGGCTGTAGGTGCCAGACGTGGTGTTGTTATTCATGGTGTCACTGTGATCACAGCCCAGCATCTCTGTGCTGGGCAAGGGGAGCCAGGGGGTGTTCATGACCTAAAATACAGCAGGGGAGGAGATGCAGACAATGTCTGGGATGTCTATTAGGGCAGATATCTTCAGTGGAAGGACTAGGAGGTTCAGGAATCCCCAAATCCACATAAATCCTGTGGAAAGCAGCGTGGTGCTGAGGGTGAGCACAGCACTGTGTGTCCTGGAGCAGAGGGGTGCAGGAAACCAAGGAGTGCTTGCAGGGCTTCAGTTCCCCACAGAGAATCCCAGGTTTGAATCAGGAAGTTGAAAATTAAAAACCTGAAAAAAAAAAATGTGGGAGAGACCCAAAATATCTTTTATAGCCTTTGGCCAAAAGAAACTGAAAAGGAAAAAAAAATTGGGAAAGAAACTGTGACAGTGTTCTTCTCTTTAATTTTCTGATGAAAAATCAAAACAGCAGGAAAAGAAAAAGCACTTGCTTTCATTTAGTTGAAAACCCAATTTTCCATGAAAAGTAGGTTTCAATGGAAAATTTCCATTTCCTCTCCCCTCTCCTTCATGAATTGTTCCAGCACTGGCAGCCCTCTCCCCATCACCACCTGGCTGCAGAGAGCCCTTTGCAATGGGCCAGGAGGACAATTCCTGAGCAGGTGCCTGGAGGGGGCTGGGGACACTTTGGATTCTGACCCAGAATTTGGGTTCTGGCCCCCTGAGCCACGTCCAGCAGCTTGCCTGGGCTGCTGTGAGGTGTCTGAGCTGGGGCAGCTCCCCCTGCCTGGCACTGCTCACCTGGCAGGGCTCAGTGCCCAGGGCACTCCTGGAGGAAACCCTGAGCTCAGGAAATCAGGGGCTCTCAGCATCCCCCTGGGAGCAGCACCCAGGGCTCTCCTCCTGCACCAGAGGTGCCTCACACAGGGCAGGGCTCAGCTCTGGCAGGGTTTGGGGGCTGGGGATGATTTGTTCTTCACCTGGGCACGGAGGAGCCACAGATTCCACAAGTTCTTTTTGGGAACCCCCTTCCCCTCTCCCTGCAGCTGGTCCCCTGTCTGTGCCAGCAGACACCTCCCCATGACCATCCTTCTGCTTTCTTCCCCATGGCTCAGGTTGATTTCAATTTTTAAAATGAACAAAAGGGGCTCAGACAAAGCCAGTCTGGGCTGTTTTAAGCCAGGCTGAGTTACCATCCCGGGCTGAGGTTCCTCCTTCCAAGACAGCTCAATCAGGTTTGGCTCCTCAAACAATCCCCAGCCCTGCCAAAAGGACAATGGAGACAGGAGTGCTGAGGCACAGGGCTGGGGGAGCCCTGTCAGCCTGGATTACAGGAATGCTTGGGAGTTAATTAAATCACAATTTGCTGTGCTGCCAGTTCACACCAAGCTGCAACATCTGTGGAGGGCTGGAGGAGCTGGCCAGGACAGAGCTGCCTCTGGGCTGGGATCCCCACCTGCTCTCTGGCAGGGCTGAGCAGGGAACATGACTGAAAAGTGCTTTATTTCTGATACAGATATCTGCTTTGGCTATTGGCTTTAGGTTTCAAAACCCTCAAGTGGAGCAGGAGCTGAATGGGGGCAGCTGTTTGCCCCAGGTCCCAGGAACTGACTGGGACATCATTCAGCAGTGCCAATCTGTAAAAAAAAAATTTTAAAAATACACTAGAAAAATATTTTTAGGGACTTTCTGTGTTTTCTTTAAGCTCTTGAGACTCAGTTTTTCAAGACTTCCCTCCGTGACTGCTGGTTTTATACATCTATTGAATTTTGTTTCCCCTTGACTCCTGGAGCAGGAGCTTTGGGAAACTTGTCAGACTCTCACAAGGAGAGGATGATTTGGAGTCCAAAGCAGGGTTGTATCTGTATCCCTGGATTTGGCAGAGGGCTCTGAATTTGTCAGTCTTTTGAATCTGTTGGTCAGTCTCTGATTTTTCCTTCTGTTTTCCTGCTTGCAGCCAAATTATTAAAGCTGAGAGCAGGAGCTCCTCTGCAGACAAGTGCAGGCACATGCTCACAACCTGAGGAGCAGCAGGCAAACCCTTCTGCAGTAATAAGCTCCATGCTGTGCTCAAAAAGGGCACTTAATTTTTCATTCTTAAATGCTGCGATGTTCTTGTCTTCCGGCTTCACCAAAACTCCTCCATGGAGATGGATGGGCCATGCAGAACACAGTTATCAGAAAGATTAAGCCAGGACTTGTCATTTTTTATATCAGCAAGCAGTCAGGTTGACGAGTGATGTCCTCTCAGCTCCTGGGATGCGTCCGGCACCTTTAGTGCCAGTAGTAAAAAGGACTATAAAAAATACCATAGAAGAAAGGGTAATGATGAAATTTAACTGCTCCCTAGCACACACCTGGGGTCTAGCAATCTGGAAATGGGGGGTTCAGGTGCTTCATCTTTTACTGCCTTGTCCTTGTCTGTAAGTTTAAGGTCCTTCCACTGAACCATGACATATTGTGGTCACTGCCAAGAGCCAGTCCTTGGCCCCTGGGCAGGCAGGCAGGGGCACAGGCAGGGGGTGCTGAGCTCTTCTGCCTTCAGCCAGCTGCAGGAGGAGCTGCCCAGCTTGGCTTCACCCCAAACTGGGACATTGGTGCTGGGGACACCCTCATGGCAGCTGCCTGCCACTCACAGGGCTGTGGGTGCTGCCAGCTCTGCCAGGCTGGCACAGACACCTGGGCAGGTGAGTGCCTGCATCCCTCACAGGCTGTGGGGCAGCTCCAAGGGCTGCACATCCCCAGCCAGCATTTCTGCATCACACCTCAGCCCTGCAGCCCGTCCTGCTGTTATTAATCTCAGAAACAACTGATACTAAATGATCATGCTACATTAAATTTATAGACCCTTGCATATAGCTGCTATTGATCTTTTCTCCAGCATCATAAATATGTGATGGAGTGTGTATGGCAATGTTTCCCCCCTGCCCATTAAAGGTGGTTAAACTTTTCATCTCTGGGGTGGGAATGGGTGATGGGTCTCTGTGGGCAGGGGCAGCCCGGCCAGATCATTTGTGTTTTAATTACTGGGAGGTGCAGAAAGCTCCAGCAGAGCAGGAGGGAAGAGCTATTGCCTTCCTGCTTTCCCTGACTTGCCTCTTTTCCTCTCCCTGCCCAGGATCTGTCACTTTTCCTTATCCATCTCCTGTCTCCAAAGGGATGCAGAGCTGTGATTGTTTTTAATCCCTCATTGCCAGCCCTGCCCTGCTGCTTACTGAGCAGGGAGATCATCCACAGGAACCCAGCCAAGGCTTGTCCTGGGTTTGGGAGAGCAGATTTCCCCCACACAGGTGCCCAGACAGGGTGGGTGACACAAGGGACACACACCTGAGGGGCACAGGCTGTGCAGGACTGGGACAAGGACACCTGGGGGGACACCCAGACCCTCAGGTGCTGCTGTGATACAACAGGGGAAGGGAGATTTGCAAATCATCCTCCAGCATAGCCTGGAACAACTTATATCCTGGAGCCATCTAGGGGCGAAATCCCAGCTCCATGGAACTGAGGGGAGCAGTGCTGCCGGGTTCAGAGGGGTCAGCACCAGGGAAAGAGCAAGGGTGGCACTCCCACATCACCTCCTGGGTCCCCAAACTCCTGCTGAACCACTGGTACAGTGAACACCTGAATATCTGAATATCTGAGTATCTGAATATCTGAATATCTGAATATCCAAATATCTGAATATCTGAATATCTGAATATCTGAACATCTGGATATCTGAATATCTGAACGTCTGGATATCTGGATATCTGAACATCTGAATATCTGGATATCTGAATATCTGAACATCTGGATATCTGAATATCTTATTATCTGAATATCTGGATATCTGAATATCTGAACATCTGAAAATCTGAATATCTGAATATCTGAACATCTGGATATCTGGATATCTGAATATCTGAAAATCTGAAAATCTGAAAATCTGAATATCTGAATATCTGAACATCTGAAAATCTGAGTATCTGAACATCTGGATATCTGGATATCTGGATATCTGAAAATCTGAATATCTGAACATCTGGATATCTGAATATCTGAACATCTGGATATCTGGATGTCTGAATATCTGGATATCTGAATATCTGAACATCTGGATATCGGAATATCTTATTATCTGAATATCTGGATATCTGAATATCTGAATATCTGAACATCTGGATATCTGGATGTCTGAATATCTGGATATCTGAATATCTGTCTCTGGAGCTGGGGAGCAGCACACCCAGAGCAGGGGCTCTGCCAAGCCTGTGCTGAACAAAGGCCCTGCAAAATCAGCTGGAAATCTTTTGGCTTTCTTGCCTCTGCTGATAATTTGTGATGTTTTTCGAGAGCTGATGGAGAAGTTGGTGCTTGAAACAGCCTTGGCAGCGTGAGAGGTACAAAGCTCAGAATCTGTAGAAAAGGATGTGTGAAGATTTTCTGTAAGTTTAGAAACAAAAGCAAGGAAACACCTCTGGCTGTGCCTGGGAGGGCAGGGGCAGCAGGAACTGCTCTCTCCTGCCTTTCCTGTCCCTTTGGCTCTTTTCCCTGCAAATTCCCCAGCTCCATTGCACTGCCCTGCCTCAGCTCCCTGCGTGGAAAACGGGGCCAGTGATGCTGTGCAGGGGAGCTGAGAGCCCAGGTGATGCCACCAGACTGCCCAGGGTCCCCCTGGCAATTAGTCCCAGTTGTGATGGCAGAGAGGGGATAGCTGGTGAGCAGCACAATGCCCTCAGTCTAAATTATTCCTCCTCCTCCTCCACAAATGTCATAGCAGAGATTAGCCATCATGTGTCCTTAAGTATCCCATTTATCCCAAATGACTCTGAGCATGTTAACTGCATTTAGATTAAAATGAGCCTTTCTACCCACAGCACCTTCCCAGGCTCGTGGCAGGGTGAGGATGTGCAGATTCCTGGGAGCACATCCCATCTGCCCACATAAACCTTCTTCCAGGACGACTTTAAACCCTACCAAATTCTCTTAATTTCGATTTTGCCAGTCGTGGATTCTTTTCCAATTAACCTCCAAAAGCACCAATTAAAGGGAACAGTGCCATGATCACGTCAGAATGGGCCATGCCAAACCCTCCAGAAGTGTTTCAGCACCAAAAAATTAATGATGAGGGTCAAAAGCAGGTTGCAAGGCAGAGCCAGCTTTGAATGGGAAACCCCTGAATTAATGTAAGCACGAGCCCAAAGTCTGCAGGAAATTTGAGGTGGATTTAATTAAGCTCCTAATTATACAGGCAAGTTTGTCTCTGCTAAAGAGTTTTTGAAGGAAATGTCTGCACATTGAAACCTCAACGTTTTCCTTGGCTCTGTGACTCTCTCCAGGGGGGATTGCTGGTCCCAGTGCAGCCCCACATCCCAAACACCAGGCAGAGGGCAGGACAAACCCCTGTGCATCCCAGGGAGCTCCAACAATCCCAGTGAGATCCCAGTGAGCTCCAAAGTGAGCTCCAACAATCCCAGTGAGATCCCAGTGAGCTCCAACCATCCCAGTGAGCTCCAAAAATCCCAGTGAGCTCCAGCTATCTCAGTGAGCTCCCACTCCCAGTGAGCTCCAAAAATCCCAGTGAGATCCCAGTGAGCTCCAAAAATCCCAGTGAGCTCCAAAAATCCCAGTGAGATCTCAGTGAGCTCCCACCATCCCAGTGAGCTCCATAAATCCCAGTGAGCTCCAACTATCCCAGTGAACTCCAAAAATCCCAGTGAGCTCCCAGTGAGTTCCAACCATCCCAGTGAGCTCCAACCATCCCAGTGAGCTCCAACTATCCCAGTGAGCTCCCAGTGAGCTCCAACAATCCCAGTAACTCCCTCCATCCCACTGAGCTCCAACCATCCCAGTGAGCTCCCAGTGATCTCCCTCCACCCCACTGAGCTCCTCCACCCCAGAATTCAAACACCCAACCCCAGACTGACCCAGCTGGGGACCACAGGGTGGCTCCCCAAGGCCACCACTCCTCAGGGAAGCCCCATCCCCATTCCCAGTCCCTTCCCTGCCCTGGTGGCAGTGACACTGCTGGGCTGGCAGCTCAGCCCTGGCCAGCTCAGAGCTGTGCTGCTGTGGCTGGGGCTCCAGGAGCAGCTGGGCAGCAGGAATGTCACACCTTGGAGGAGCTGGAGCTGCTCCCTGCTCTGGCTGACGTCCCCTGGGGCCCGTGGTCTCTTTAGCACTAACACAGTAACGAAGGCCACAGCCTATTAATTGCACTGACAGTGACAAAGGAAGAGTCAGAAGCAGCTATTTGTCTTTCATGTAACCTCGTGCATCATCACAAGATAAATGAAAACTCATTTTCTGCTTTGATTCAGTCTAATTTTTCAGGGCCCCCGAGGCAGGTTCCAGGGGCTGTGCTGCCTCATCCCCATGGAAGTGCAGGGGTCAGGGGGAGTGCACAGCCAGGGCTGGCCCTGGGGCAGGAGGGGCTGCTGCTCATCTCCACGAGATCCCCACGGGGAGGTGCTGGCCAGGCCCTGGTGGGTGAGCCAGTGGCACCTGCCCAGGCACCTCTCCCACATCTGAGAGATTTCAGGGAGAACACCCCACCCCAGCCACCCACCCAAAGCTCCCCTCTGGAGGGTTGGGATAAATCAGGATGATGCTTTGAGGGTTAAACACACTCAGGGTGCTCCAGCTGTGCTGTGACCTGCTTTCATCCCAGAAATTCAGTGTTGGTGTGAGGGGGGCAAAACACCCCAAAATTCCATCAGCAGCGGTGCCCATGTCTCTGCCAGGAGCTTTCCTGCCATTTCATGTCCCAGGACATCTCCTGGGGGGCACAGAAGCTTCATCTTGTTGGCCTCAGGGCTCTGCTCCAGGCTCACAGCACCCAGTTCATGCTGAGATCTGCTGGGTTCCATAGGCTGCTCCAGGCTGGGAACACTCAGTGCTGGGCAGGAAGGTTTGCCAGAAACACAGAGGCAGAGAAATTAAAAAAGAAACAGGGTAAAAAGGCAAGTTTGGTAGGGAATTAGGGAATCCATTCCAATCCAGAGGAATCAAACCCCCATCATGCACATTTAAAAATGTCAGTGTTAACAGTGTACAGCACATCACCCTGATTAATCAGAATATAATCCTGCACTGGTGTCTGCTCCAGCAACCCCCAGGACAGCTTTCCCCTTTCCTACACAGCACACCTTTCCCTCCTGGTGCCCAGGGAGCTGAAAATAGCCTGGTGCAGGTTTCCCAGGGCTCCCATATGTGCAGCTTTCCCAGGCTGGGCTGGGGCTCTGGCCCTGAGCCATCCTGCCTCCAGCAGGCAAGCATGAATCAGGAAAACCTGACAAATATGATTGCCTAGCAAAAGATTCTGAGAACGTGGAAACCATCTGTGAGATCCCAGCCCTTAGTTGCTGAATAGCCAGAAGACAATAGGATGGAAAGGAATCCCCTCTTGATAGAACAATGGTCCACAGGTGAGAGAAGACCCTGCTGGGTTGGCAGAAAGGTCCAAAGAGTTGTTTTTAGGGTTTAAATATAACACATAATGATTCTTATGGGCTGTGTGTAAATGCTTACAGGATTTCTATCTTGTATTAGATTGGTTAGTGGAAATTAGAATATTCAGCATAAAAGATTTATTGTGTTGTAAATGGGGAAATCACTCTCTTACTTTGCTCTCTTCCTTCTTTTACTTCCCTCTCTCCCCACTCTGAGATTTACCTGTGCCTGCTCCAGCTGAGGAGCCCAGTCTGGGGGAGATTTGGATGAATTTTTGCTCTGTTATTATTTTTTTAAAGACAAAACAAAACTTTGAAAGATGCTAAACTCAGTTTACAGGCTGGGATTTGAGGACAGCAGCTGAGCTTCTCCCTGGCCTGGAATGGGGAAATTCCAGCAGCTCCCTCTGCAATTCCTGCCCTGAGGCTCCACCAGGCTTTGCAAACTCAGGTTTATTAGAGTGTCCTGCATGGGAGGTGCTGTAAGGACTCATTCTCAGCTGAGATGATGAAATCAGGACTGGCAGGTGACAATTCCCCTGAGCAGGAACTCTCCTGCTGACACCCCAGCTTTGAGAATCCATCCCTGCTAAACCAGGGGTGTCACTCTCCATCTCCTGGGCATTTCCAGGGGCTCTAACTGCAGAGCCAGGCTCAGTCCCAGCTCCCTCCATCCCCAGGTTCTGCTGGGGGACACCAGAGCAGCAGCCAGGGCTTGTCCCTGAGGTTTGCTCCCATCAAAACCCACAAACAGCTTTGAGGAGAAAGCCTGATTTCCCACACTGGCATTTCCTGAGGGGATTGTGTTTCATTTGGAGGACTTTTGGCTTTGCTTTTCACCCTTTTGAAGTTAGTTATTATCAGGGTTCTGTGGTTGGTTAATTATTCTTCTCAGAAGCAGAGAGAAAGGGGCATTTTTCATCTGAAAATAAGGCAAGAGCTGTTGTTATTTGGCTTTTCTCCTTTGTAACTTTTATTTAAAGAAACAGAGAGAGAAGTGGGGCAGCAAAAAGGGTCTTAGGGAGCAAAATGAGAAATTAAGACCAAATAAACACAAATCCTTCAGCAGCAGGATAGGAAATGTGTATTTCTCTCCCATTTTCTCCTGTTCAGGAGGGAGGGGGAAAGGCTTTGCTAACACATTCAAATGAATTTGATATTCAATCAATGAAGATTAACTTGCCCAAGGTAAGATGGTTTTTACATTCATAAGGAAGTCAAATACGATTATGCATATGAGGAAATTATACAGAGATGAGTAGAGTATAATGTATGATAATTATTTGAAAGGATATACTTACACACTGATTAGCATATCTTGAAGACCAGACAGAGATGGAAGAATAGAAGGTAAAGAGATTCCTCAAGATGAACAAACTGTATAAAACTCACTCCCCAAAAATCACAGAAGTTGGTTAGAAATAGCATTTTCTTACGGACGGCAACCTTAAAAAAAAAAAAAAAAAAAAATCCCTCACAAGTTCACCTCTTGATTAGAAATATTTTTTGAAATTATTCAAATCAAGCATGTGGGACTTGGCAGAGAATATCCCTCTGCAGAGGAAGGATGGACACAAAGAGATGAAAGGGGAAGGCCAGCAGGACGTGGCTGTGCCTTTCCCAGCAGGAATGCTGCTCCCTAGGGAAGGCAGCTCCAGGACCCAGCACCACTGGTTCCATCAGTGGTTCTGCATTTTGGCATGGTTTGGTTTTTCCCTTCCCATCTATTGCAGAGCCAAAATATTTCTCCCTTCTCAAAAAAAAAAAAAAAAAAAAAAAAAAAAAAAAAAAAAAAAATCTGAATTTGTCAGCAGTGTGTGGATGTGTGGACAGAGCAGCTGAGGGGGGTTTGTGTTAAACACAGAAATATTGGAGCTGCTTCAGCCAGGACAAAACAAGCACAGCTCTGTCAGGGGTGCCAGGAGCTCCCCTGGCATCCCACAGCAGGGAGGGTCCTCCAGGAAAAGAGCAAAGGGACCTTTGAGCACTTCCAGCTCTCAGGGGCAGGAAAACACACATATGGAATATATAGAATAGAATATCCCTGTGTCTGGGGGATGTTGTGTGCTGGGGGTGCAGAGCTTGGGGTGGGCAGTGCTTGTTTCTGTGTGGGAGATGCTCCCCCAGGCTGGGATCAGGTGTTGGTGGAGGTTCAGTGGCACAGCCCAGACAGCATTTGAGGGCTGTGGCTGCTGTGGGAGCTGGGCTGAGGTGGGTTGGGGTGGGTTGGGGTGGGCTGAGGTGGGTTGGGGTGGGTTGGGGTGGGTTGAGGTGGGCTGAGGTGGGTTGGGGTGGGCTGGGGTGGCAGTGGCAGGTTGCTGCAGTGCCAGCATGGTCCAGCTCCCTGAGCAGAGTTCCAGGGACATGGAGGGGCTCCTCCTGAGCATCCCGTGCTGCTCCCTGCAGGTGTGTGTGGGTCCCTGTGGCTGCCCTGTGGTGACAGCACACGGAGAATCCCTGGCTGCCCCTCCCCAGCACCAAACCTGTCAGGGGAGCTTTGGAAAGGAGATTTCCTGCACTCCCACCAGTCTGTGGGATGGGCTGGGCGTTCCAGGTGCTCTGGGAGGTGTCCCAGGGCTGTGGCACCCCCAGGAGGAGCCAGCACAAGGGGCCAGGCAGCCCAAAGTCAGCTGGCTCCCAGCCCAGCCCAGCATCTGCCCACAAAGGCCGGGAGGGATCGCAGCCAAGGCAGGGGGCGGGGAGGGAGGGAAAGGTGATTTTATACAACTTGAATACATTTGTCTGGCAGACATTTCCTGGATCCTGCTTGGGCTTTTAAGAGCAGCACTGTAAATTCATCAACACCACATGATTTTGTCAATTCTGACAGCTAACTTCAATGTTACGACAAATCTGGCCCCAGAGGATATTAAGCAAAGACGCATGAGCCTATAATTTTCTGCTTCCACGTGTGAGATGCTATAATGATCAAAAGAAAATGACTTTCTAACTACCACATCTCTTTGTGCTGTTTTCTCCATGCCTGCTGCACTAATTGAATCACCCCAGAGCCACTGTATCAATTCTAACTTCTGTATTAGGATTTAATCAGGCATGGGGACAGACCAGCTTGGAGAGGTGAGGGGCTTTGTGAGGTGCCCATCTGCCTCTGACATTAAAGCCGCTCCCATTCAGCGCCGAGCAACTTCAGGGGAATGGGGATGGGCAGGGAGGCGGTGGAGATTAGCCGGGACGCGGCTGGGATGCTCAGCCGGAGCTGGCACTCGGGTTTGTCTCGGCTCCGCCGTCGGGAACAGCGGGAATGTCCCCGGGTGTGTGCGGGGCTGAGCTGCTGTCCTGGGGCCCAGCGAGGGCGCAGAAAGGGGCGCAGAGTGCCAGACAATGTCCCCGGAGCGCCCACAGACGGTGTCCCCAAGGGCGGGGTCCCCTGGAGCTCCAGCTGCTGCGGGGATGCTGCGGGATGGGATCGGCTGGGATGGGATGGGATGGGATGGGATGGGATGGGATGGGATGGGATGGGATGGGATGGAGGAGATAATGGGATGGGATGGGATAATGGGATGGGATGGGATGGGATGATGGGATGGGATTTTGTGGCACTGAGGAGGTGGCACAGGACACTTCGCAGGTCACGTCCCTTCACGTGGCTCCTGCCAGCCGCGGGTCTCAGGTGGAGATGAGCAGCAGTGCCAGAGCTTGGGGTGCTGGGTGTGCAGGGGGACACGGCCAGAGCTGTCCCCTCCTCCCACCCTGCCCTGATCAGCTTCCAAACCCCGCTGGAAACCTCTCACAAACCGGGGCCTTAACTACCTGATTAAATCTCCCCAGCCGAAGCGGGGCAGGCACTAATTTGAGCTTGGTTCCCAAACTGGGGATTGTGTCGGTACTTTATTTAAAATGCACCGATGAATAGAGGCAGGCAAGGAGGAGGGTGATTATATCTGCCTGCTCGGGATCGAGGAGAAAAGAGCGGAGAGTCCCAGACCCCAGAAACATCAAAGCCAGAACAAAAACCCTCTTTCTTTGAGAGCTGAAAACCTTCTGCTCCTGAAAGGCGCTTTAAGTGGTGGCTCTCCGTAGTTCTTTTACACCAGCAGCTTTTCTGCTTGTAAAAGGGCAGCTCTGAGCACAGGGACAAGCCCTGGTGGGCTGCAGGGAGAGATGTCCATGAGCTGCGAGAAGGGACCAAGAAACGCAGCCACTTTTTTTTGTTTTGTTTTTTTTTTTTTTTTTTTTTTTTTTTTTTGGAATTAACCAGCATGAAATTGAGCCCGAAGAGCCACACGAGGCGGGGAGAGCGGAGGAGGGGAGCGGGATAAAGGAGGAGCCGCACGCTCGGCTGGCTCGGGGTGCAGATGGAGCTGCCCCTCCCAGCCCTGCGCACCCCGGCTGCAGCCGAGGGGCCATAAAGGAGCCATAAAGGAGCCGGGAGAGCCATCGCTGCCCTGCCCTGAATGACAGGCCCTTGAGTGAGGCACCATATGCCGGCTCATGCTTCCCCAGCCCCAGTTTTGTCAGCGGGCGCTGGCTGCGCAAATTGGCACAATTCAGCTCAGCTGGTCTCCACACCCCACTTGACACGGCAGCGACCTCTCCTTTGTGGGACACGGCGACAGGGGAGGGGGGACCCCGGTCTGGGCTCCCCCCGCATCCAGCCAGCCCTCGGAGCAGGGGAGGGGGACAGGGAGCAGAGGTGCCCCATTAAATGCACATTTAGAGCCAGAGTGAAGAGTGGATCGCATATGGGGGAGGCAAAGCCGTGCCTGGGTACCAGCATCGGCTCCGTGCTCTGTGCTGGGCACGCCAAAACATCATCGCTGCTTTCATTCCTTCCTTTAACCATCGGGTGGGGAAGGGGCTCTCTGCTCTCCTGCCTGGGGTTCTTTGTGAAAGTACACTGCAGGAAGCAGATCCTTGTATTTAAAAACTCCGTGTTTTGTGATAGAAAAACTTCCAGCAGAAAAAAAAATTTGGCTTCTCTTTCTGGTCCAACTTCGTTCAACACAACGCTGAGCCAAATTCCCTCCTGGTGCATGAGCCCCTCACTGTCAGCTTGCACCTACGAGTGCGTGGCTGCTGTGGCACGAACTGGTGTTTAACTGGTGGGAATGTGAGGGGTTTGTTGGTTTGTTCGGTGGCTGAAGGGCAAAGCGTTTTGCCCAGTGACACTGCTCCCTCCCTGCCTGGCCTGGGCAGAGCTCTGGGCACCTCGAGCTGGTGACAGCCAGGTGATGCTGCACTGCTGGCAGGGAAGGATTTTCCATTCCAGCTGCTCCTGCCATCTGGGGAAATCAAACGGGGGGGATTGGATCAGCTGGTCGCATTAAAAAACGTGAAACTTGTTTCAGCTGAGTTGCCCAATAGATTCAGCACAAGGTAGAGCAGCCACTGTTTTTCCTTTGGAGAGGAAACAGTTTTTAATCTGCTGTACAATGGGAATGCCCCATGGGGGCTGATGAGTCTTGTCATTTAATTATCCTTTAGGCTCCTGTGTGTTGGTTAAAAACTCTCTCCATTTGTTTCTTTGCAGTTTTGTCCGTACCTATCCAGTGTGGCAGGGTGAAAACTCCAAGGAAACAGGAGTGTGGAGGGGAGGAAGGGGCCTGGCAGGGCTGGGGGGGTGCAGGGGCTGCTCCTGCCTTGGCTTCCCCATCTGGGCAGTGCCAGGCTGGGTCAGCATCACCAAACCTCCAGAGAGAGTTTCGGACACTGGGTCTGCATTTCTGGCTTTGTTGGAATCATGTGCAATGCCCTGTGCAGAGCAGCCACCTGAGAGCAGGACACAGAGAGCAGAACCCCAGGCAGGACAGGCACAGAAACACCCCAAAATCCCAGTGCTGGCAGAGGGATGAGCTGGGATGTGCCAGGGCTGGGCTGGGTGCACTGGGTGGATGGGGAGAGCTGGAGCAGGGAAGAGCTGGCACAGCTGTGACTCCCACACACTCCTGCCTGTGCAGGGCTGGCTGCCAGCAGCTCTTGCCAGCAGCTCCTGGCAGCAGCTCCCAGGGGAGCAGCAGGGAGAGGGAAAAGGGGCTGCAGAGCGGGTTCAGCACCCAGCAGAGCGCTGCTGTGGGATGCAGGATGCTGGGGCTGCTCCAGGAGCCATGGGCAGCTTTACCTCCATCCCACACCCTGTTTTCCCTTCTGGCACAGGGGAGGGAGCAGGACTGGGGCTGCAGCTCAGCTCAGACCCGTCGGGGAGGGAAAGGCCTTGGCCCCGCTGCCTTTGCAGCACTTGGTGTTTGGCTCAGACAAAGGCTGTTGCTGCACTCGTGGCATCTGTTAACAGACTACTGCTGTCATTAGCTGCAAGCAGGCATCTGCTGCTCCAGCCCAGCACGGAACAGATGCCAGTTTGGAGCAGTGGGGGCAGGGAAACCCCCGAGCTCCAATATTTCACTTTCCTTCCCAGTTGGCAGCGGCTGCACCTCGACAGCCACAGTGCCCAGACAGCTCTGCCCCCTCCCCAGGGCCCTGACTGAGAGCTGTGCACCTCATCCTGGAGATTGAAACCCCTGGGAGCTGTGCACCTCATCCTGGGGATACAAACCCTCAGAGCTGTGCACCTCATCCTGGAGATTGAAACCCCTGAGAGCTGTGCACCTCATCCTGGGGATACAAACCCTGAGAGCTGTGCACCTCATCCTGGGGATTGAAACCCTTGAGAGCTGTGCACCTCATCCTGGAGATTGAAACCCCTGGGAGCTGTGCACCTCATCCTGGGGATTGAAACCCCTGGGAGCTGTGCACCTCATCCTGGGGATGCAAACCCTGAGAGCTGTGCACCTCATCCTGGAGATTGAAACCCCTGGGAGCTGTGCACCTCATCCTGGGGATTGAAACCCCTGGGAGCTGTGCACCTCATCCTGGAGATTGAAACCCCTGAGAGCTGTGCACCTCATCCTGGGGATGCAAACCCTGAGAGCTGTGCACCTCATCCTGGGGATGCAAACCCTGAGAGCTGTGCACCTCATCCTGGAGATTGAAACCCCTGGGAGCTGTGCACCTCATCCTGGAGATTGAAACCCCTGGGAGCTGTGCACCTCATCCTGGAGATTGAAACCCCTGAGAGCTGTGCACCTCATCCTGGGGATGCAAACCCTGAGAGCTGTGCACCTCATCCTGGGGATGCAAACCCCTGAGAGCTGTGCACCTCATCCTGGGGATTGAAACCCCTGAGAGCTGTGCACCTCATCCTGGGGATACAAACCCCTGGGAGCTGTGCACCTCATCCTGGGGATGCAAACCCTGAGAGCTGTGCACCTCATCCTGGGGATTGAAACCCCTGGGAGCTGTGCACCTCATCCTGGAGATTGAAACCCCTGGGAGCTGTGCACCTCATCCTGGGGATACAAACCCTTGAGAGCTGTGCACCTCATCCTGGGGATGCAAACCCTTGAGAGCTGTGCACCTCATCCTGGGGATGCAAACCCTTGAGAGCTGTGGGCATGTGGTACCCACAAAATCTGAAAACCACGGAATTGGCATCACCCTGTGCCAGGCTGGGAGAAGAAACTGCTCTGGAGGGTGAGAGCTGCTCCAGGGAGCAGTGTCCTGCCCCTCAGCACCTCAGCTTTTGGATGATCCTAAAATCTGAATGATAATAATAATGGTAATAATAATAATAACTGTAATAATAATAATAACAATAATAATTTTGATAATGCTGATGTAGAAGGAATGGCACAAGGGCTTTTTCACATTCAGGTTTTCCAAGTGTGTTCTGGGATGAGGAGAAGAGGGGAGAAGTGCTTGTCCTGTGGGGTTTTCCACATGGATCCTGGAGATGCAAACCCCTGAGAGCTGTGGGCATGTGGTACCCACAAAATCTGAAAACCACGGAATTGGCATCACCCTGTGCCAGGCTGGGAGAAGAAACTGCTCTGGAGGGTGAGAGCTGCTCAGTGTCCTGCCCCTCAGCTTTTAGGTGATCCTAAAATCTGAATGATAATAATAATGGTAATAATGGTAATAATAATAATAATAATAATAATAATAATAATAATAATAATAATAATAATAATAATAATATTGATAGTGCTGATGTAGAAGGAATGGCACAAGGGCTTTTTCACATTCAGGTTTTCCAAGTGTGTTCTGGGATGAGGAGGAGAGGGGAGAAGTGCTTGTCCTGTGGGGTTTCCCCCCTAATGCCACACAAATGGGAAGATGAGGGCCCTGTGCTGATGGTAATGAGACAATATCAGTGTGATGTGTTGTTAGCACCGTACCAAATAGGCTTTTAATTTTCTGGGGAGGTGTGGTGCCTCTCTGCAGTGCCAGCATCAATCATGTCAGCAGGGCCAGGTCCTGGCTCTCCCAGGGGCTTTTCATTGGAAAGGATTCCCTGTGCCTCTGGCTGGGGGCTGTTCTACCTCTGTGGCTGTGCCTCTCACAGCCTAATTGCTGATTTGTTCTCCTCATGATGATAGAACTCGTGTCACCACAAAACAGAACATTAGGATAAAGTCTTTAGAGTGGCTGTGCAGCTGGAAAACTCATTTGCAGTCCCTTCTGGTAAAAAAAAAAAAAAAAAAAAAAAATTAAAAAAAATTTAAAAAGCAGTGTAGGCAGCAAGGACATTGCTGGTGCCATTCAGGGCTGGGAGTGAATATGGGTTTGGTCAGAAGCTGCTCAATACCCACCTGGAGTGGCCACTTCCTCACAAATCTCACAAATCTCTGCTCCTTTTCTCCCAAATATCTACAAGTGACTTTTCCTTTGGTTTCCTCTGGCTCCCTGAAAAATTTCTTCTCTGCTGACACAGGTGGGAAAATCCTTTCCTGCCTTGCAGCTCCTGATCCTTGAGTTCCTCAGGCCTGCCCAGCTCTCCTTGCCCACAGCTTCACGTGCACCAGGACATTCCTTCTGCTCCCAAAGGGACATCAAGGTGACAAGGATGTCCTGGTGTTCCAGAGGGAATGGCCCTTGTCTTTGGAGCCCATTTCCCAAACTCTTCAGAGCCAGTCCCATGGAAAAGGAGGGATTTGGGCACACCCAGGGAGTTTGGGATGTGCAGCAATGCCCATGGTGGAGTGGTGGGCACACTGATATTTAAAACATCAGGTTTACACTGGTCACACTGGTAATTTCAAATTCAAATTTGAATTTCCAAAACAAGGAATGTTTGGGGGTGATTTCCTGGCATGAGGTTGCTCAGGAGGGTTAAATCCCTTTTTCCTGCAGAGGTGGAGGGGATCACCCACCCTCCAGACCCCCAAATCTGCATCCCCACCACCCTCCCTGCTCATGGCTGGCACTGGGCACAGAGCCCTGCAGGGGGAGAAGGCAGAATAAAGGAAAAAAATGTTTGCCTGGGAATCTACTTGGGGGGAAAAAGTCTCTGTAAAAAAAAAAAAAAAAAGAAGGTGTCCAAGCAGTGGCTGCAGCCCCTTCCCCAGATGCAATCCCAGTGCTGTAATTTCTGGGGGAATTGGTTCATCTTGGGTGCAGATATATTTGTGTCAAGGTGCAGCTGCACAGATAGCCTGACTCTATGCATAGTAAGAGGCTTTCAGAGAGAGAGGTTATGCCCAGAGCAAGGCCTTATCAGAGCAAGCTGCCTGCCATTTATCTGCTTCCCTATCAAATATGAAAACAGGCCTCAATCTGCTGCTTCTATTTTCCTTGTGAAGGCTATGGGTGGAATAATAATTTAGGCCAGTTTTTTTGTTTCCAGCACCAACCTTCTGCCCAACTCTGCTGTTCCCAACTTCCCCAGGATGGCACTGGCAAACCAAACCTTGAGGGAAGGGGGGTCTCTGCTCTCTAGGGGGATGTTTGGTGCAATATCAGCAGTTTGATAGCACAGAAATTGTTAATTATTGGTATGGCAGAGGTGTTGGCAGGGCTGTGGGGTGGGTGCAGCCTCACACCCTCCCTGACCCTGCACAATTCACAGCATCAGCTCCCAGGAGGGCTCATCCTGCTCCATCCCAGATGTGGGGTCACCACCCCTGAGCCAGAGGGAAGAGCCAGGACCCATCCATCCATCCCTCCCTCCATCCCTCCCTCCATCCCTCCCTCCATCCTGCTCCACAATAAGGCCTGGAAAGCCTCTGCTTACATTTTTAATTCCATATCTGTGTCTAACTGCTGATGCTAAACTCCCATCCCGCAGCTTCTGAGGGCAATGCCAGCCACATGTTAATATTTTAAGCCAGCCACTAATATTTTTATGTGGGAAATTGAGATTTTCTACGCTTGCTGGATGAGCAGGCCATTTCTCCACGCTGGAGTAGGAAAACTGTAGCTGGGGAAAACATTATTATCCATATTTGTGTTCCTCCTGGCTGGGAGGGATGGCCATGGCCTGGCCTGTCACTCCTCCAGCTGCCCCCTGGCATCAAAGTGGGGTTTTATTTATTTATTCATGCTCTAAGAAAGTGGCCATTTCTCCTCAGAGCCATCTTTGAGTGCTTTTTATTTTTAAAGAAACCTATTGATAAAACTCAGGCTCCTTTTGACAGGCACAAACAGAGGGGATACTACAAAGCTGGGGGAAAAAAAAAATCAAAGTGGAAAAAAAGGAGAACTCCAAAGATATTTAGCCAAAATACACAGATTTTTTTTTTTTTTTTTTTTCTCAATCATGATTTTTCAGCTTTTAAAGAGACAAAAGCTGTGGGTGTTCAGTAAACTGTGCTGGAGGTGGAGCTGGCTCTCTTGGACACTTTGGGATAAGAACTGCTGGAAATTCTGCTTGCAGAGTGGCCTCATCCTGCTGCCAGACACTGAAAGTGTTTTTGGGCTTGGAGCTGGAGATGATAAACAGAGGGGCAGCAGTTGAGGTTTGTGCCTGGGCCTGGTATGGATTGCTGTGAGAGACCCTGCCAGGCTCCCATCACTGCTCCAGACAAGCCCATGATGCAAACTGGCAGCCAAAGCGCTGAGCAGTCAATACAGATTAGAGTTAAACCTCTGCTCCTGTCCAAGGGCCCTGCATTGATCCAGGAGCTGAGCCTGGCCCAACTGGGATGGATCCATCCCTCCCTCCCTCCTGGGGCTGGTCCCACCTCTGGGGAAACAGGAACCCCAAAATCTCCTGCCAGGGAGCACAGGGGGCCCCACTGGGCTTTGACTCAGGCTGAAGGTTAAACTCACATTTAACCTGTCCTGCCTGGGGCCAGAGCTGCCACAAACACCCACCAGTGTTTCCCTTTCCTCCCTCAGCACTTCCAGGCTGTCCCCACTCACACCCTGCTCTGCCTTTTCCCCCAGAGATCAGGTCCATGGGGTTTTTGCCTTCCCAGAAAGGGGGGACAGGGTTTGTTCCTGCAGAACCCCAGGCTTGGAGGGTGTCCCTGCACTGCTGCCAGCACAGGGAGGGGAATTCACCTTCCTCAGGGACCAGCAATGCCCATCCCAGTGGGTTCCACTCCCACTCAGCCTCACCAGAAACTGCTTGAATGCCCAAAAATCAGCACGCTGATAAAAACCAGCGTTTTTAATTTGTCTCAGAAAGGTGATTTTTGTGGGGTCCCTCAGTTTCCTGTGGGGGCTTTGCCTGGCTCTGATTCCAGCTGCATTTCCCACACTGCCAGCAAACCCCAGCCTGGGGCACCCTCACTGCCCACCCTGGGGCACCAGAAATGAAACCAGTGTTTGGTGTTGGTTCAGCAGGCAGGACTGGGCTGGCTTGGGTGATTTCTGTGGGGGATGCAGGGGGTCCTGGAAGGCCCTGATAGCAGCTTTCCTCCTGCTGCAGAATTACCCCAGAAATGCAAATATCTCTATCAGTCAGGATCCAGAGCAGCAAACCCCCAGCCCCCAGTGACCCCCCAGCCCTCCTGCTCACAATCTCGACCTCTGGGGCATTTTCTTCTCCAAATAATTTATTAGATAGAGGCTG